>NC_142608.1:17009528-17309528 GCF_041222555.1 Hakea prostrata
TAGCACATATCTTGGAGTTGGAGCTGTTGATGGCTGAATGAGACCAAAATCATGATCACTGCTTTCCAAGGTCTCGTCTGCATAGGTCAACTTGTGTTGGTCTACCAAAATAGAAAAAAATTGTTTCGAGGGAGGTGAACCTTCGTTTCGTTTTGAGAGGGTGGAGCGTGGGTTGGTTTCATTTGAAAGGGTGTATCTTATGCTTGTTGGTGCTTAGTTTTGAAAGGGCACATTTGAAGGAATGGTATTTTGGTTGAGTGAAAAAATATACTATAACGTATTTGAAGTTTTGCTTTTATATGGTAGCATGATAATATGATTCTCTAGTAAGGAGGCCTCTGTTCATAGTTGGATGTGGGGGCATTCTCTGGAGGGGTTGTGTTCGTTGAGGACATTTAAATGAGTAGTTATCTCCTCAAATTTTGTAGAGGCAGGGGTATAGAGATTCAAGAGGGGTATTTTTGGACCGTTGAAAAAATATTTCAATAGTAATTTGAGTTTGTATGGTCATATAACAGTATGTCTTTTTTTTGGAAAGAATGATAGGGAAACATTAATATTATCGAGGCTTTGAATGAATGTTTTCTTTCTTTTTTTGGTTAAAATTGTCGGATTATTTTTTTTTGTTTGGAAAATCGTAACTTTTTCAGAAAATAATAATATCAAGAGATGTATATGTTAACGGCAGATGGAGGTATTCTAGTAAAGCAATGAAGAGAGATGTGAATATTAGGATGGAGTCCTCTTCAAAGATGTCACTATTGATGATAGGTAGGGTCTTTTGGTCTAGTGAAAAAGAGTATACCAAAAGCTTGAGTTTGTACTTTTATATAGTAGTATGTTATAATAGTCTAATATATCGTATGATTAAGTTTATTGTTATGCAAATTTTATATATGTTGCCAAAGAAAAGAACAAGCCTATGACATGAGAAAGCATGGTGGTCACTTGTATATAATTCTCCCTAATTGGCATCCTAAATTCAAACTTGAAACTAAAACAGAGCAGACATTATAGTTGTCTGAATTCTAGAGATCAATCATTTGATCGATCAATCAATCATGGAAGAAGCAGAAGAAAGAGTAAAGAGGGAGTCACTGTTAAGGCTGAAGTAGGACTGATGCAAATGGAAAGAGGAAGCTGCATCAAGAACCCATATTCACCATCTTTATCACCTCTAGGTTCCACACTTGAACCCAACTTCACCATCATCCTCTCCCAGCCTAGGGCTCCCCTCCACCGTCACCACCACTTTCGAATCCTCACCATACATCTGTGCACACCAACATTACATTAATGGAGATAATTTTGCTCTCAATCTGATTCCAAAAGGCAAAAGATGGACTTCAAATCAAAGATTAGGGATAGTAAAAGCACTGTGATCATTGGGCATGAGGCAGCCCCCCCCCCCCCCTTTTTTTTATTTTTTTTTTCTCTTTTTTTTTCCTTTTTTTGTTCTCTTTAAATGTGAAATACCACTATTTGGCCCCCCCTCCAAAAATTAAAAATTAAAATTTAAGATAAAGATGATGGGTACAAATGTCATTCATAATCTTTTTTGATGGGTCAAATGTCATTCATAATCTTTATCTAATGGTTATCATTAAATCCCTAGTTTTAAGAAATAAAATGTTAAATTATAATTAAAAACTAACTCACTATCCATGAATTTCTCCTTATATATTCTCTCCTATTTTCATTTCTATTTATTCTCTCATAAATCTCCTCTTTTGTTCCTATTTTTTCTCTTTTTTTTCTCACACGTCTCACAAAATATTGAAGTAGTTAGCAAACTTTGAAATTTTCCTAAATCTTCTCCACATCAGGTATTCACTCTCTCTTTCTCAAATTATTCATTTCTCTCACACTCACGAATTTTTTATTAATTTAACTAATTTTTAATGTAAATTCCACATTAAAATATAATAATATATTCTGAGATGGGACTTACAGTGGGTCCCACATTGGCCCCTCCCAATGTTCAATCCTGGCTCCGCCCCTGTTCAAATCAAAGGTTGGGGACAATAAAAGAAACGTGATCACCAAGCGTGAGGCGACTTGTTCATCAGTTGTTGCAGTCGGATATGTGTTAGATGGGACCTACCGGAAGAAGAAAGAGCTCGACAGGATGAGAGTTCAGATACCATCAAGGAGTGTTTTCAAGGTCTTGCCTGCAAAGAACTTCAAATATTTTCAAAGGAATGAAATGTTTGTTTGAATGTTGTTTGGAGAAATGTATATGTTCAATGGAATAACTTGAAGAGTTGTGCCTCTTAGATGAATTGTAGCCCTTCAAATATTCTAAGGATGTCTTTCAAGTTTCTATCTATATCATCAAACATAAAACGTTAAAAGATGTGTCATGAGATGGGTGCGAGGGGGTTTGGGAGCTTACCGGTATTGTGGAGAATGTTGGTGGTTCTAGGTGGGGGTATTTTGGTTAATGTAAAAAATATATTCAAGTTCTCCTTTTATATAGTAATTATGATAGTATGATAAAGATAAAAAAGAATAGTACGATAATATGATGATATTACTTTTATAAGGTATATTGAATTTTGTATAAGGTATATCTATTAGGGTATATTTTGATCAACTAAAATACATATCACAAAACATTATTAGATACTTTAAAGTAGACCAGAGGATGGAGACTGGGTTTAACTATCAAATCTTCTAACAGACATAAATGGAGGAATCAAATAACGACGTCAAGAAAAGTAAAACCCACAATAACCTACAACCAGACGGTGGAAGAAATATAGGTAAGATGACAGTGAGAAAGGGAAGAATAAAAAATAATATAAGAGATAAAAAACAAACCTTATTTGAGGGATTGAGAGATCTCTAGGTTGCAGAGTTAACTTGAGACTTGTAAATGGCAAGTGAAGAAGCAATTTTGTTACTGGTTTCACTTCAAACGGATGATTTTTGACCTCCACGCACCACTTAGATTTACGATGGTATAAAGAAACAAATCAATGATGATACTTTCTTGTGTGATGAAAAATTAACGACGAATTCGAACCAGAATCCATGGCGCGGAAAGGGGTTTCATGGATTTCAAACAGAGAGAAATCCAGAGACATAGAGATGCCACAGTTCCAGACACCAGAGTGTTGTAGGAGACCTCTTCCTGCATTGGAGAACACCTCCTTCCACAGCGATTTGCGGCAACGCCATTTGAGAGAGAGAAAATGGTGTCCCTCGTATAGCACAAGGAAACTGGGGCTGGATTGGAGCTTTTCTTTACAATTTGTTTGAAATTGTTTTTGAAACAACAAAACAAATTCTGAGGTTTTTTTTTTTTGGTAAATTCAGAGGTGTTTTGCAAAAGTTGTTTTCTGGATTTTAATGGAGGTGATGTTTATGTTTGTTATGGGTTTGTTCTATGGAAAGGCATGGAGACTACGTTGGTTTTTGACATTTTAATGGAGGTGACGTTTGGGTCGGCGTAGGTCTTTGGAAATTAAGTGGGTTGTATGTTTGAGTGAGGGCAAGCGATCATTCTTCGGTTGTTTTCTCTTTTGTTTTTTTTCTACGGACGGATATGTAGGGGCTCAGTTTTCAACCATTTTTAAGGGGTGGAGTTGGTTGATTATGGGTTTTTTGAAAAGGTTCATGTCTATTTAGGAGGGGTATTTTGGTCTAAGAAAATACATGCCACAAGTGTTGGAGGTTTTCCTTTTATATAATAGTATGATATGATATGATAGTATGATTTGACTCTTCAACTTTTCAGTTTTCACCAAAAAAAAAAAAAAAAAAAACTCCTCAACTTTTCAGTGATTAATTAAGGAAAGGGGAACCACACACGGCTAAAACACCTCGTAGGATAGATCCACGTGGTCTTATCTTCTGGTCCCACCAAAAGAAGTAGCATTATCACCATTAAGATTCACATTTTACGTTTCTGCGATCTCAATGGGAACAATGATGAAGTATTTTAGAGCAAATTGCACATGGCACCCCAAAATAGAGCCATTAAAGCATTGACACCCCATTTTATGTTTAAAAAACACAGATACACCAATTCAATAAACATACTAGTCCATTATGGTATTGAAACAATTAGTCCACTATTTATTTTTATTAAATTTCAAAAATGCCCTTCTGGAAAAAAAGCCAAATGTATTCTCTCTCTTCACTCGGCTCTCCACCTCCATCGATTACTGCCTTGCTCTTGAACACCGTCTTCCGGCAGCCTACGACGATATAATGGATTCGATCCAGTGGGTTCAGAACCAAGCTTCACAGTCCACCGACGAGCCATGGCTGAAGGACTATGTCGATTTCTCCAAGTTCTACCTCATGGGCAGCAGCGTCGGGGCTAACATGATCTACCAGGTGGCGCTGCAGCTGGGGGCAATGGGATCAGAATGTCACCCTTTGAAGATTAGTGGGATGATGCTGAATCAGCCCTTCTTCACTGGTGTCAAGAGGACAGAATCGGAGCTGAGAAAGATAGATGACCAGATTGTGCCGCTGCCGTCGACGGATCTGCTGTGGGACCTGTCATTGCCGAGCGGCGCCGATCGAGACCACGAGTTCTGTAACCCTATGGCGAAAGGGTTATCGGAATCGGAGGTAGCGGCGTTGAAGAGCCAGAGGTGGTTGGTTTGTTACGGCGCAGAGGATCCGATGGTGGATCGACAGAAGGAGTTTATGAAAATGCTGGAGGAGAGTGGTTGTTGAGTTCGTGGCTTACTGCGAAGAACAGTGCATGGATGTGTAGGTGAAGTTTACTGATTGCAGAAGCTTGTGGAACAGCTTCAACTAGCCGTTAAACCCTCCTTCGCTGTCGTTTTTCTATTTCGTCGTTTTTGTTTTTCAAAAAACAAAAATGGACGTAAAATGTGGAGGAGGAGAATTGGAAGAGCCGGTTTGAATTGTAAATGCAACCCAAATAAATGGAAACCCATTGGCCATAAAGTAGTGGTAGATTGATTACTTGAGAGTTGGTCCATTCCCAGTGTTTCCCCCCCCCCCCCCTCCCCCCCCCCCCCCCCCCACCCACCCCCCCCCACCCCCCCCCCCCCCCGGGGCCGGGTTCCCCCCCCCGACGATCTAGTTAGAAATCCGACTAAGGAAGGCAAGAAAGTAATGAACAATAATAATACGAATAGTGATAATTCTATTCAGCGTACCTTTCTCTTGTGCTCCTTTACCTTTTTATAGATTTCCCACGTACGAGTTCGAGTGAGACTCAAACCCTAGTTTGGTTGTGATCTGACTCTTAGTCATTGTGCCCTACTCGAACACAAGTAGTAGAGTCCCGGTTTAATACTGTTTCTTTGGCTAGAATCTTATTCAGATTTACCTTTGTATTCAACTTTATATTTATCCAACCGACCTTAACTTGGTCGGTCTAATTTGGTCCGATCTGGTCGGACAAAGATTGGACCGAACTGGTCCAATTGTTCTGACCGAACTGGGTTTAAACCGAACTGATTCTGGTCTATTTATTCTTTCCTCATCATAAGCCCCCCAGTCTCTGGAGTCCGAGCTTTCTCCTGTTCGGACTTTAGAGATTTAGTGATCGGATATGTTACTGTTTTCGACCACAGTTACTTGTTGCAATCTTGATATGTGGAAGTTTGATGACTGACGTCAGCTGTCAGAGTACTGCGCCATTACGGCTGAGAATGACAATGCACGTTCTTTGAGGAAGACTTTTTGGACACGTGGCCTTGCATTTATGACTTTGGATGAGGATGCTTTGATTTTTTTTTTTTTTTTTTTAAAAAAGTTGGAATTGCAACCGTTTGTCTTCTCTTTTGATTTTCAATCCTCACTTTTAGATTAGAATCTTTAAGGAAGATGTACGGTTGCCATCGTTTGGAGATTCATCAGAAGGTGGGTGTTATTACAATCGCAGGATCAGAATCTTCTTGGAAGTTCTACAGCCCCCTTACTTTATCCCTTAGATTGGAATATTTGGGGGTACATAAACCTTTCTTCTTCCTCTTTCATTTGCTTCTGCTGTTTCATTTCCGTTCTCTGTGAAAACGAAAGGAGTTGCAGTGCTTTTGAAGATTCCTTTTAAGCTTTATCCTGGTGCTCGTTCTGCTTTTCCTTCACGAGTAAGTTTACCTGCCTCTTCTGAATCTTTTGATGACCTTTATCATTGCGTTTGTATTCAATCTCTGAGTTTTCTTTTGTATTTTCTTTTTCTGTTCTTTTCTGCTTGTTTCGCCTCTGTTTAGTAATGGGTGTGAAGAGGAAAGCTTCTAAGCCTTCCAGGGCCTCCTTTAGCCAACCCTCTTCGGGGAGTTCCACTGCTCGTTCTGGAGACAGTGGGGCTTCCTCTTCTGGGTACAGTGACACTGATAGTGACACTGCTATTGACCCGACCTTGTCTCCAGGTACTCGTCCAAACCTACTTAGTGATGCTGAGTTAGATTCATTGAGTATTCGTAGTCGGTTTAGTACGAATAGGAAACGTTGGTTGTTTAGCCTTTCCCCCTCAGCCTTAGCTCTTGAGAGAAGTCGTCCTAAAACTTCCGAACACATAGATTTCGACCCTAGTACTTCAGGTCCCAAATTCTATCCGTCCGAGCTTACAGAAGCTGATCTGAAGGAGATTCGGGCTCGGTATGCTATTCCTGATAGCTTCGTATTGAGCGTTCCATCTTGTTATGATCGGGCTCACCGACCTCCTCCTGGTGAGTTTGCTGTATACGAAGATGCCTTTGTTAGTGGCTTTAGGCTTCCCGTGCACCTTGTTTTTGCTGATTTCCTTAATCGCTTTGGGATGTGTCCGGGAATGTTAGCACCCAACAGTTGGCGTAATATCATCTGTTTTTGGGGATTCTGCCAACAGGATGAGGTCGGTGTAGTGCCGACCTTGAATTTGTTTCTTCAGTTCTTTATGTGTAAAAAACAAGAACAAGATCGTTGGTTCTATCTTTCCAAACGTACTCCTTCTTATTCTGGTTGGGAAGGGAATTTTGTGGGGAAGGGTACTCTCCCTACCAACACTAAGGGTTGGAGGTCTAGATACTTTTTTGTTCGTCCTCCCTCTTCTCCTGGTTTCCCTACCTTGTGGCCAAAAGCACCTAAGGAGGATTCAAATGCCATTCCTCCTCTTACTTGTTCCGAGCAGGAAGCCCGGGATCGTATTCGGAAGATCCCAACCGCAGATCGGAATTTATTTGCTGTTAATGGGTATTGTCCGGAATATCCGAACATCCTCCGTTATTGGGGGTTTTTGACCGGTAAGACGAGTCTTTTCTCCTTTTCATCCTGCTTTCGTTTCATCTTATTATTTCCAAAGTCATCTTATTCGGAAAAAATGATGCAGTGATGCTCGGTGAGGAAGATTTTGAGGATGCTGCAGCTAGTATGTTGGAAGTGGAGGCCAAGCATCCTACTAAACCAGATAAGGCCCCAACTACTGATCGGTCTTCCCCTTCGAAAGATAAGGGTGTAATGAAGGACAAATCATCTTCCCGTGTTCGGAAAGGCAACTCATCCGATCTTCCTCCTCGACCGACCAAGAGGATGGCTAGCAAGAGTAGCTCGGATCCTGAGTCTCATCCTTCCTTGGGTGAAGATATTTCAGGTCAAGGTAATCCTGATGAAGTGAAGACCTCAGGGTCTACCAACATTCTTCGACCAGATTGGTCGTTGGATGGTAACTCATCCGTTTTTAGAGGCGATCCTCGGTCCATGTCCCATGTTGCCAACGAATGGCTGACTGGGGCTATTCTTCCATCCGACCTTGAATACCTCCATACATTTGGTCGTCTTCAGGCACACAATATTACTGTGAGGTATGTGTACCTTCTTCTTGTTTTATTTGTTGTTCTCTTTACTGTATATGTAATCTTACCCTTTTTTCCTGGTGTACAGGATGGCTTGTGCTTTGATCCAATCCTTGGGTCAAAGTATTGGCTCTGCTCGGCAGGATTATTTTTCTCTTCAAGAGTCCGAGCAACGTAACGAGAAGTTAAAAGAGGAGTTGTCGGCTTTGAAGTCGAGTAACGACTCTTTGATTGCTCGGGAAGCCGAGCTGCTAAGCGAGCTTGCAGCTGTGAAAGGTACTAATGATGCATTAGTACTTGAAAAATCTACTCTGCAAACTAGCTTGGAGGAGGCTGAAGGCTCCCTGGTCGGAAAGGATGCAGAGATCAGTAGTCTGCAAGCAAAGTTGGAGAGTTCGGATAGTGAGGTTGCTCGGTTGACCAAGATGATTGAAGAAAAAGCTCCCTGTGTCTTCGAAGATCTTTCCGACGAGCTTCGTCATGAAGTCATTAAGAGGTGGATCAAGACTGCAGGATGCAGGAAGTTTATGGCAAAGGTTGCTGCCCCTGGTTACATTTATGCTCGTCGCCAAGTCTACCAGGGGATCATAGCAGCTTTTAGGGATTTGAATTTAGAGGCTTTCAAAGCTTTCATTGATCCGGGCATCTATGACGATCTGAAAGTTCCTCGTCCCCAGTGGTGTGCCGACCAGCCTCGATTTCCAAAGCCCTCAAATGTTGAAGTAACCGATTTTTTGGATTCGAATTGGGCTCCAATGCCCAAGGTCGGATGCTCGACCTCTTCCAGTAAATCTGAGAAGAAGACTTAGTTCGGATGACTTTTTAAATGTCTTTTTGTTGTTATATTGCCCTCTTTTTTAGGCTTAATGTAATCTTTATTTACTTGGAATAGAAAGACATTTAATCTATAACATTTTTTTTTTTTTTTTTTTTGTCAATTGTTACCCCTTTCTTCCGAACACCAAAGTCTAAGTCTTTGTATGTCTAAGTTACTTCTTGTGCCTAAGTGACTTAGGGCTTTTGATGCCTAAGTGACTTAAGGCTGTTGGTTTTCCGACCTAAGTAGGTCGGTGGCCTAAGAGACTTAGGGCTTTTGATGCCTAAGTGGCTTAGGGCTTTTGGTGCCTAAGTGACTTAGGGCTTTTGGTTTTCCGACCTAAGTAGGTCGGTGGCCTAAGAGACTTAGGGCTTTTGGTTTTCCGACCTAAGTAGGTCGGTGGCCTAAGAGACTTAGGGCTTTTGGTGGCCTTAGGGCTTGGTGCCTAAGTAGGGCTTTTGGTGCCTAAGTGACTTAGGGCTTTGGGTGCCTAAGTGACTTAGGGCTTTTGGTGCCTAAGTGACTTAGGGCTTTGGGTGCCTAAGTGACTTAGGGCTTTTAGTTTTTTCCGACCTTAGTAGGTTGGTTGATGAATTTCAGTTATCTGGCAATACCCCCATGATCATTTTAGCTTAAGCTGTAATGATATGTAGAAATTTCAAAAACTTTATTCAAATCAAAATGTCTGAATCACCAATTAGAGTGAATATCTAAACAATTTAAAGACGAAAACTGAAAGAAAATTCCAAAATTTGTTGAGGCTTTTATACTATTGATAGTATTTCCTCAAGTTGTTTGAATTCCAGGTCCTAGGTATGAGTTGGCCAGTCTCTGGATCGCGCAACTTGTATGCTCCTGGGGCAACTTGTTGTACTACGATGTACGGTCCTTCCCGCTTAGGCGCAAGCTTTCCTTGATTTGTAGGATCGAGGCGATGATTTGCGGAGGACCAGATCTCCAGGGAAGATACTGTCGCATTTTGACCCTTGCATTGTAATGTGTTGCAATGCGTCTATGGTATTCCTCCAATCGATATTGTGCTTTATCTCTGATTTCCTCAATGAAGTCTATGTTGGCCCTCATCCCTTCGATGTTAGCTTCTTCATTGAATTCTTCTTCTCTAATAGATCCGACCTTAACCTCTACAGGAATCCGAGCTTCGACTCCATAAGCTAGTCGGAATGGAGATTCACCGGTGGTCGTCCCGGCGATAGTTTGGTAAGACCACGTAACTTTAGGTAGCTCCTCTACCCATCTGCCTTTAGACTGGTCCAATCTTTTCTTTAGTCCTTCCAACATTGATCTATTAGTCACTTCCACTTGACCATTGCTCGTGGATATGCTACAGAAGACCAACGGTGCTCTATGCCTTGCTCTTTACAGAATCGTTCGAATTCAGCATTTTCGAACTGTTTACCGTGGTCGGTGACTATGATTTTTGGGATACCATACCGATACATGATATTATGCGTGACGAATTTTTTCATCTGATCGGTATTTATGGATGCCAATGCTTCAGCTTCCACCCATTTAGTAAAGTAATCGACCGCTACCACCAAGTACTCTCTGCTTCCTGTGGCCTTTGGTAGTTTCCCTACCAAGGCCATCCCCCACCTAGCGAATGGAATCGGAGAGAGAGTTGATGTTAGAGGCATTGCAGGAGCATGAGGTATGTTGGCGTGTGCCTGGCACTTGTCACATTTGCGGACGTGAGCCTTCGAATCTTGTTGTAGTGTGGGCCAATAATATCCTTGCCTTATTACCTTATCTGCTAAGGCTCTAGCTCCTATATGACTTCCGCAGTTTCCTTCATGAATTTCTTTTAGGATGACGGCTGCTTCTGGAGCCCCCACACATCGTAACAATGGTCGAGTGAGAGACTTTTTGTACAACTTGTCATTTCGACGACGGTGTATCTAATCGCTCTCGCTTACGCTTCGAGCTTCCTTTGGATCTTCTGGTAGTAGATCACCTTCAAGATAATTGATTATTGGAGTCATCCAACCGTGCTCGGATTGAATGTGCATCTGGTCGGTCAGATTGATGCTCGGAAATTTTAGCTCTTCCATATATACAACCGGGTCTGCGTTTCTATTTCATCCGTAGCCAACCTAGATAAGGCATCTGCTGTTCATTTTCTCGCTCTAGGGACTTGTTGGATTTGGATGTTTTTGAAGAACTGTCTGTATTGGTTGACCATGGTCAGATATTTAGCCATCCTTTTTTCTTTTGCTTCATATAGCCCGTTCACTTGATTCACAATTAGTTGTGAATCGCTTCTAACTTCAATATTCTGAATGTCGAGGGCTTTTGCTATGCGAAGACCAGCTATCAGTGCTTCATATTCTCGCTTCATTATTTGAGGCTTTGAACTGAAACGTAGGGCATACCGGATGTGGAATCCTCCCGGGCTGATTAGGAGCAATCCCGCTCCACTCCCCTGTGCGTTGCTGGAACCATCCACTGAAAGTATCCATCTCTTGATGTTTTCGGGAGTGGCCTCTTCCTCTTGTTCATGCTCTGGCTCAGAAGTTTCAAGGATGAAATCAGCTAGGACCTGAGCTTTAATAGCTGGCCTTGGTCGGAATTCTATTTGATGCTCACTAAGCTCGATCGCCCAGATACCAATCTTCCGGCCAAGTCCGGTCGGTGCGATATTTTCTTCAAAGGAAAATTTGTCAAGATCGCAATAGGATGTGACTGAAAATATGGTCTCGGTTTTGGGGCTGCTATGACCAAGGCCAGAGCTTGCTTGTCCACTTCTGGATATCTTGTTTCAGCATCAATGAGCACATGGCTCACATAGTAAACCGGGTTTTGCTGTTTTCCTTCTTCTTGCACTAATACCGCACTAACAGCCAGGGGTGAAGTTGCCAAGTAGACGATCAGTTCCTTTCCTGTGGTTGGTCGTACAAGCAGAGGTGGAGTAGTTAGCTTTTCTTTTAGGTGTTCGAAAGCTTGTTGACACTCCTCGCTCCATTCTGGTACTCCCTTTTTGGATAAGTTTTTCAAGGCTTGGAAGAAAGGTGAACATCTCTCTCCTGACCGGGCTATGAATCTGTTCAAGGCTGCTACCCGACCAGTGAGACTTTGTATTTCCTTGATGCTTTTTGGCGGTTTCATCTCTTGTATGGCTTTTATCTTCTCTCGGATTAGCTTCTATTCCTCTTCGGGATACCATGAACCCCGTAGGAATTTTCCCCAAGATACTCCAAAAGCGCATTTCTCCGGGTTGAGCTTCATTTTGTATGCTCGGAGTACCTCAAAGACTTCGCTAGGTCCTTCGAGATGGTTGATTTGAGATGTGCTCTTTATCAGCATGTCATCAACATATACCTCCATATTCCTACCTATCTCTGCTCGAAAATTTTGTTGACCGCTCACTGGTAGGTTGCCCCAAAGATTTTTTAGACCAAAGGGCATTACTTTATAATAATAACTATCCTGCTCGTCATGAATGCCGTGTGTTTCTGGTCGTCTAGATTCATCAAGATTTGGTTGTATCCCGAATAAGCGTCCATGAAACCGAGCATCTCGTGCCCGGCGGTTGCATCGATGAGCAAGTCTATCCTTGGTAGAGGATAACAATCCTTTGGACAGGCTTTATTGAGGTCGGTATAGTCCAGTGCACATTCTCCATTTTCCGTTGTTCTTTTTTACCATCACCACATTGGCCAACCAAGTTGGGTGGTCGATGGGTTTAATGAATCCGGATCGCTTCAACTTCCGAGCCTCTGTTCGGATTGCCTCATGCTTTTCCAAAGAAAAATTTCTTCTTTTTTGTATTATTGGAATTGCATGCGGGTCAATATTCAACCCGTGCTCGGACTCTTGTTCGTCGATTCCGGGCATATCTTCGGCGGACCATGCAAAGACATCAGTATTTTTTTCGTAGAAAGTCAGGTTAGACTATTTTTAAATTCTTCTTCTTGTTCTGCTCCAATCATAGTTCCTTGATCTTTCCTTGAATTCAGCATAATCTTTTCCAATTTTTCTACCGGTTCAGCTCTTTGCATGTTTTCTTCATCACGATCATCTCCGACTTCAACCGCCATGGTAGAGCTTGTTTTTACCCTCTTTCTCATGTAATTGGCGTAGCTCCGCCGCTCCCCTTTTGGTCGGCGGAACATTCTCCTATTCCCTTTTTTGTTGGGAATTTCATCTTCATGTGTAAGGATGATACTACCGCCTCCAGGGCACAAAGGGTTGGTCGTCCTAAGATCATATTATAGGTCGACGATCTCTGACGACCATAAAATTTGTTTGGACGACCCCTGTCTCCGGGGTGTTCACCAATACGAAGATCCAATCTAATAGTGCCCTCTCTCGCTCGGGTTGAGGTTCCCGTGAAACCGTACAAGTGCGTCCCACAAGGGATCAACATTTTCTCATCTAGTCTGTAACTTTTGGAAAGCTTCTAATGACAAAATATCTGCTGACGACCCAAAGATCTACTAGGACTCTATGGATCTCTCGTTCCGGCAGAGTGACTTTGATGACAAGGGCATCGTCGTGGGGAGTATTTACCCCCCGCTTATCTTTAGTTGAGAAGGTGATTGGCTCGAAGTGATCTTCTCACCTGGTTTTTCAAGCTCGGCATTCCCCACATATCGTGCTTTTCTTTTGGCTTGCCTACTAGACTCCTCGGTTGGACCACCAAATACAAGTAAATATTGGTGGTCGTTTTTGATTATCTCCTCTCTCTCGTGGTCGGGACTTGTTTTGGCGTCCTTCTCTGCTCGGAGATCTATGCCTCTTCCTACCCCCTTCCGTTTGCTTTTGATCAGGCTGGGTAGGTTTGATGTATTTTACGAGTCGTCCTTGATCGATGATTCTGTCAATTTCTTCTTTTAGTTGTCGACAGTCATCTGTCCAGTGTCCATGATCTTTGTGGAAGTCGCAATATTTGCTTTTGTCCCGATTTCCTGGTCGAGAATGTAACTTTTCGGGTTGTTGGAGGATTCCTCGATCTTTAATCTGCATCAGGATTTCCGATCTCCTCATGGTCGGTAACCTTTCCTGTTCAGGTCGACCATCCCTGGTCGGGTTTATGGTCGATCTTTTGACAGGTTGGTACTTTTCTTTATATGTTCGTGCCTCCATGTTCGGATGCTCCTTCTTTCGAGACTCAATTGTTTCTGATATCTCAGCTTGCTTGTGACATCGCTCACGGAGATCGTTATATGTTTCTAGCATGTCATTCAAAAGTCTTTCAAGTAAGCCTTCATGGCTGAGCCCTTGGTACAAGGCGTGAAAGGCTATCTTTTCATTTAGATTCTCAATCTGCATGGTCAGTTTATTGAATCTCTCAAGGAAATCTCTAATGGACTCCGTTCGCCCCTGTTTTACGGCAAACAGGGTATCTTCTCTCTTTTTGGTTTCTACTCCGCTTTGGAAACGCAATAAGAAAGTCCGACCTAGATGTTCGAAACTTTTTATTGTGCCCCGAGGCAGAGCTTGGTACCAATCTAAAGCAGCTCCGGTCAATGACGCTGGGAAACTACGGCACATGGTCGCTTCATTATGTCTTTGAGTAGACATGACAGACTTATAATGGGTGATGTGGTGCTTAGGACACTTCGATCCATCGTATGCCTTGAAGGTCGGACATTTGAAGCCTTTTGGCATCTCCGCCTCCGAGACGCTTTTGATGAAAGGGTCCTCCTTTAAGACGGCGTATAGCTCTTCTTTGCTGAGTTTTAACGCCTTTTTGACTGTTTCATCCAATGTCGGCAATTTTCTTATTCATCTCGTCATCACGCTTCTTTGAACCATTATGATCTTTTTTGTCCTTTGAGGCCTTTGCTTGGATCCGTCTTCGCTTCCTCGATCTTCATCGTTGTTGACTGGAGGATTATCCTCCCTCGATGCTCGAGATTTCACCAGCTTCTTTTTGAGATTGTTGAGGGATCCGGTCGATCACCGGTGGTCGGTCACGCTGCTCCCCTCCGGACTTCTTTGTTTTTTCCGAGAATCTACTTCGGGAGCAATTACATGCCTGCATAGCCAACCCGATCAACTCACCTAAGGATGAGATTGCTTTTCTCATCTCAACTTGTTCCTTTTGAACTTCGACAATTTGATGTGTTGTCGCATATGGATTTGCTGGTGTGTCTGGGAGAATTGGAGGATCTTGCTGAATCTGGAGTTCGGGAATTTTTTCCATCCCACCCTGGTCGACCTCCTTTTCTCCACCGCACAACTCTTCGATTACCAAACCCGATCTCGTCTTCATGATAGCCTTTTGATCAAGTTTCCCACAGACGGCGCCAATTGTTGCCGCACAATCCCTGTTCGTCTCTTCACCCGGTTAAACTCGCATGATGAGCTCGACCGTGGAGGTCGAGTTTTCAACTCCAACGATCTAGTTAGAAATCCGACTAAGGAAGGCAAGAAAGTAATGAACAATAATAATACGAATAGTGATAATTCTATTCAGCGTACCTTTCTCTTGTGCTCCTTTACCTTTTTATAGATTTCCCACGTACGAGTTCGAGTGAGACTCAAACCCTAGTTTGGTTGTGATCTGACTCTTAGTCATTGTGCCCTACTCGAACACAAGTAGTAGAGTCCCGGTTTAATACTGTTTCTTTGGCTAGAATCTTATTCAGATTTACCTTTGTATTCAACTTTATATTTATCCAACCGACCTTAACTTGGTCGGTCTAATTTGGTCCGATCTGGTCGGACAAAGATTGGACCCTTTTTCCCCATCCCGCCAACTAGTCACAATAAAAACCGCGTTTTTTTTTTTTTTTTTTTTTCTCTCATATCCCAAAAAAAAAAAAAAAAAAAAAAGGGGGGAAAAAAACAATCCCCCCTTTTTTTTTTTTTTTTTTTCCTTCTTTCTTTTTTTTTTTTTTTTCTGCCCGGGGGGGGCGGGGTCCGCTTTTCCCCCCCCCCCTTCGCCGCCCGGGGCCCAATCCCCCTCCCTCAACTAGCCGTTAAACCCCACCTTCCATTACCGTCCCTCCCTGCCTTGCACCTCCTTTGTGACCGTTTTGTTAGTTTATCTGTCCTGATTTCATTGTTGGGTTTCTAAGTTATCACTAAAAAGAGATGTCGGCTGTTGAACCAAAGATAAAGCCAGAAGAGGAAAAAACGACGGTGAAGGAGGGTGGAGAGCCAAGTGAAGAGAGAGAATACATTTGGTTTTTTTTACATACGGGCACTATTGGAATTTAATAAAAATAAACAGTGGACTAATTGTTTCAATAACAGAATGGACTAGTATGTTTATTGAATTGGGGTGTCTGTGTTTTTTAAACATAAAATGGGGTGTCAGTGCTTTAATGCCTCCATTTTGGGGTGTCTGTGCAATTTGCTCAATATTTTAAACCGTCAAGATAAGTGGTGGGCCCAACTCATTGCTAACACGTGGAAGGCTAACACTGGTAAAGCTTTTGTAACAGTTTAAAACAGTAGGAGTCAGTTACGTGGTTGAGTATTTCACATTTACCGAAAAATTTAATTTAAATAAAGAAAAGGTAAAAATCCTACCTGGCTACCAGACAAAAAGAAAAGGGTAATTTTCATCTAGACCCCCTGAGTTTTGGTCCATGTCATTTTTAGTCCAAATAAATTAACACTTTGTATCTGCCTCCCCAGAGGTATTCAATAACATCAATTAAGGACAAGTTGTAATTTTTATGACTAAAATACCCTTATATTTTATCTACCGTACGATTTACATCATGTCTTCACGATTAAATCTAATGGTGGAAATCAAAAGAATTGGAGTATTTGCATCGATCTCAACTTCTGTTGTGATAAAGCCAGATTTCCATAAGTCCATTTTCATCATCGATCTTCAAGTCGTCTCTTCTTCTTCTTTCTTCCTCCTCTTCTCCTCTATCAATTAAACCCAACCTACTCTTCTCGGTTGCTCCGATCTCCGTCTTTGTTTCAGGCACACACACCTGCAACTGTCGCCTCTTCTCTGCCACCGACTCTTGCTCTTCCGATTCGCAAAATCCCAGTAGATTATGGACTTCCACTCGTTGATCCCCTAAAGGATCGATTGGATTATAAACGGAAGAAAAATAATAAGAGACAAAGGAGAAGAGGAGGAGGAAGAAGAAGATGAGACGATATATATATTTTTTTGGCTAAGAGACAGAGGAGAAGATGAAGAAGAAGATGAGACGATATTATTATTATTATTTTATTTTTTTTTTGCGAAAACAAAATAAAGAAAACAACGTTATTTCTTACTTTACCTGCAACTACTGAATAAGAAACCCAACGGTAACTCTTTGCCTCCCCTTTCTAAAACTTTGCTACTCGAATTCATTTAAGATTTGGAAGAAAAATAATAAGAGATAGAGGAGAAGAGGAGGAAGAAGAAGATGAGACAATAGTTTTTTTTTTTTTTTTTGGTTTGGCTAAGAGACAGAGGAGAAGAGGAGGAAGAAGAAGAGATGATTTTTTTTTTTTTTTTTTGCCAAAACAAAATAAAGAAGTCAGCCTTATTTCGTAGGATGAGAAGACCTGAAGATTGTGACCATTGAAGAGGAAGAATTTGCACAGTATGAATTAATGATGAAGATGGAGTTATCAAAATCTGATTTTATTTTTTATTTTTTAATTGTGAAGATATGATGTAAATTATAATAGATGTAAAGGGTATTTTGGTCATTAAAATTATAATTTGTCCTTAATTGATCTTAATTGATATTATTCTATACTTTAGGGAGGCAAATGCAAAGTGTCAAATTCCAGATGAAAATGATTTGTATAGCAGAAGAAAAGAAGAAATTTTGGAAAAAGCAAAGAAAGTGAAAGTGAGAGAGAGAGAGAGAGAAAGATATAATTTTTAGAAATTCCGAGTGGAAATCGTACCTGCAAAGTACATGTTCCAACCTGTGCTGTTTATCCGGGGAAGGAGAGATCGTGCTTTACTCTCGTTTCCGAATTTCAAAGCGTTCACGGATTGCTTCACTTGAGTGTGACTGTGAGTGTTTCACTCTACTGTTACTGTTTCTGGGTTTATTCGCTTTCCCTTTCTTTTCGTCTTATTTCCATGGGTTGGCCAAATCCTCTTTGAAAGCTTGAAAAGTTGAAATACACTAACGGGTGACTGGTTAATATTTTGGGTTTTTGTTGTTTGTGTTTCTCTTGGTGGGTTTGCAGATTTTGATGATTTAAAGAGAGATAGGCAGGCGTAGAAGTAGACATGGCGGATAAAACTTAAGTTTTGGAAGCAGTAGTGAAGGAAGCTGTGGATTTGGTACTAGATCTGAAATCTGGATTCTGGGTTGTTTTAGTTTTGATGGTTGCAGGTTGTTTTTGAATGATATGTTAATTGATTTGGATTTCCTGAATGCAGGAGAATTTGCCGTTAGAAGAGGTTTTTGAGAATTTAAGATGTAGCAAGGATGGTCTCACCACTGAGGCCACTCAAGAAAGATTATCCATTTTTGGTCACAACAAACTTGAAGAGAAGAAGGTTGCCCCTCATTACTGTACATTTACTGCTGCTTCCCTCTTTTCAGAAATTTGATTTCGTTCTATGCTTTTTATTTCTCTCGCAAATTTATCTAGATTTTTTTTTTTTTCCGTTTTTCTTCTTCAGGAAAGTAAGTTCTTGAAGTTCTTAGGGTTTATGTGGAACCCTTTATCATGGGTTATGGAAGCTGCTGCAATTATGGCAATCGCCCTTGCTAATGGAGGAGTTAGTACCTACTTTTGCTTTCTTTTCTCTTTTTGGTTTGGGGTTTCGAGCGGGATTGGAGCTTTGAGAGTTTAATTCTGCAAGCAGAGGGAATGGAGACCACTATTTTTATATTTTTGTTTCTTTTTCTTGTTTGTACCTTGCTTGCTGTCAGAGCCAATAAGGAAATTGGAATAGCTGCAGGGGCAAACCAGCCACTAACCTGAATCATCCTAGTTGGCTAGTTGCCAAACTCCTTGGACCATCTGCATGATCAAATATTGAGAAACAAACTTCTACAAGTTGTAGGAGGAAAGGGTGTCACCTTAAAAGAGAACCCTCCTTGCCACTCCATTCTCTTAGAGGAATTCTGTTAATGGTGTCAAGAAGTCTGCTGGGATTTATAGGAAGTTCGGAAAGGATTGTTCCTACAATCCTATTGAGGCCTATGGTAAGCCTTCCAAGTTTCCCCTCAATAATCCTCAGAGCATCAATTTTAGGAATCGGATAGTCAGTGAGATTTCCCTTCATCAAAGATATTGCTTCCATGTCGGATAAGTAGGAAAGCTTCAGAGGCTCCAAATTCATTACCTGAGGAAGACGCGTGGAGATCAAGAAGTGTGTTTGACCACCAAATCGAGGGAGCAGATCCATCAACATTTTCTGGTCCCACCAATCCTTCTCACTCTCCAAGTTATCAATCACCACTAAGAAAGGTATCTCACGCATAAGCTCTTTCTGAACTCCAGAAATGGTTGTTTCTTCCTGATCTTCAAAACTTATTTTGCTTTCTCAGAGAAATGACCTTCCTCCCTCATGTCAATGTCTAAGAACGACAATAGGTTCAAATAATTCTGTCTCATGTACCTCGATGCTCCTCCAATCCACAGAACCATCTTATATCTTTGTGAAAACCTGTAGGCAAATTTTAGAAGTTCTGTCTTGCCTATGCCTGGATCCCCAAAAACACAAGAAATCCCTCTCCCATACAAAATTTTTATCGATCTCTTTCTCATTCCATATATTCTAACATTCCTTCCCCATGAAGTACAGGACTGTCATTGAGGATTCCCAGCTCTTTGCATCTCAATTTCTTTCTCAGATTCCCTCCATACCACTGGTTCCTTTCCCTTGTTGCTACTACTCTCAGTGTGCTGATCCCTCAGTCCTTTCCCCATCTTTCTGTTTTCACCTGGGCTTATCACCAAATTCTTGAGCCTCTAATTTCCATTCGTCAACTCGTGAAAGGCCATCAATAACTTCCTTCCATTCCTTCTCCAATCCCCCATACAACACCCACACTTCACCACCACGTTTCTCCCATATCTCCCATCTCTTTTCAGTTATATCTCTAGCAACACAGTCCCCTGGACCCAGCTCAAAGAAAATCGGAACGAGGTTCTTCTTACTCAAGAAACTCTGTAACCCCTCAATGCTCTAAGGATTTGCAATTTGCAAATGACTTCTTGGTAAAGATCACCACCCCAAAAGAACAAACATTCATTTCCCTCTCAACAATGTCATGGCTTCGCAAATTCCAATAGCAAGCTCTATCAGCTGCAAAACAACTCACCCCTTGAACTTCCAATTCTGCACAGAGCCAATTAGAGAATTTCAGCAAAGAAGGCTTGTGGCCATGGAGACCTATGTAGACATCATAAATCCTCCTCCTACTAAAGGAAAGTTGGGCTGATGAGTGCAAGAGAACTTTCCTTGGCTTCTCTCCCACTTTTTCTGCTTCTCTATGTGCCTGACTAATGCTACTCTTGTTGCCTTTGCTGCGACTGGATGAATTGGTTTGTAAAATGTCGATTGAAGAAGAAGCATGGTTGCAGGGTGTTGATTTTGGGGAAATCATTCCAATTACAAGCTGGGGCAGGTGAAATATTTGTTGCGGCAGATTCAATTGACCGAGATCCAGACTTCACACTTACTGTCCTAGAACTAGGATTGATTGGCAACACATTTGCTATGTCAGCCTGGAGACGCTCAGTCCCTTGACATGGTGATCTTGGAGAGAAGAAGGGTGATTTTATTGCAGAAATGAATGCTGATAAAGAAGAAGATAGATTACTAGAAGTTGCCCCAAACTTGGAGCTATCTTGCCGAAACTCCATATGTTCATCTTCATAAAACCTTGCCCACTCAGAAATTGTGAACCTCCATGCATCCTATACCAGAAGAGCAGACCTGAAATTGGAAAATGCATCTGGTAAGTAAAATAACTTTATGGGTGCCGGAGGTGAAAGGGAAAGCAAGCAAAGTCAGATACTCTCTGGATCCTATTATTTCTCAAGACAAACCAAATGATGTTAACTTTGGAACAACAATATTCTCAGAGCAAGATACCATTACCAAAAGTTAGAGTGGGAAAAAGTTATTTTCAATATTCGTTTTTCTATTCACAAAGCATAATGATCAAATTTAAAAATTTATAGAAAACATCAACCCACTAAACCAAATTCCTAAAATGAAAAAAAGGATCAACACAAAGCAAAAACTTTGACAACCCCCACTTCCGATGCCTTTGCAATCTCACTTAAATACACATACAGTTTTCTAAAGGGGGGGGGGGGGGTTTTTTTAAGGGATCTTCCCCATAAACGGGCGGCCCCCGGCGGCAGGCTGCCGCAAACAACAATGCACACCTCCTAAAATGAAGCGGAAGCTTTCTCTGTAAAGGTTCCCCAAAACACTCAAGTACCCTTTTTGAATGAACTAATCCTCATAGATTACAACTGTATAACAGAAGAAAGAAACTGTTAGCTACTTCAGATCTGAAGAGGTACGTACATTGGAATCCGGAACATGGTCTTCAAATTACAAAACTTCGACCTGCAACCAAAAATATACTTCCTCCAACGCAATGAAAAAATTCGAAACTCCTCCAGATCATAGTGAACACTGCAATCAACAAAAAAAGGAAGTTAGTAACAGCACACAGTACCCAGCTGTCTTAACAAAAGTAGAAGGAAAGCAACAGTAATCTTACAAATTCAAATTCAAATTAACATAACATTTTTATGTTTGATTTTGCAAACTATCACACGATTTTTGAGAAAACCTAGGTGCATAAAGAACAGAACAACACCCAGTATACCAATCTATCTAAGCTTTGAGAAATGGTGACCGATTGGCAGATGAGCAAAAGAGAAAAGAAACCTGACTGATGAAGTTGCTTTACAATGACAGAGCCCAAGAAGTCGCACTCCTAGTGTTAGCAAAGCAAATCTCTTCTTCCAATTTGTTATTCTAATTAAAAAGTTATAGTTTTGTGTGAGTGTTTGACCAATCTGCTGAGGTGATCGTTGAAGTCAAATTTTAGAATCTACTTGATATAAGATTTGAAGCGGGGAATGCTGAAAAGCCGAGTCTGGGGTCTCTCTCTGTCTGACATCTGGTTTCGGCGACTGTTTTTGGGAACAAAGAGAAAGGGCTCAAGGATCCATTGGATCTCGTGGGAGCGCCTCTGCAGGCCCAAAAGCAAAAGTGGGCTGGGCCTGCCACCCAAACTGTTGATGGGCCCAGATCATAAAAAAGAACATGTTTCCCTAGTAGGAGACTGTTTATAAGCCCCTCCAGTGAATCTTTCAATTAAACTATGTAACTCACCAGAGCTCTTTGGTAGTGCACTTATTAATCTAACCATTGGAAGTGGCTTGCCGATAGCTAAGTCGGCCCACATCTGACATTTGTTTTGTAGGCCTCTGACAGTTGGACAATTTCTAGACGCATCACTTGCAAACAAGCCCAAGATGGAGAGTGCAAAGTTCGTGGTTCATTGACTCTTAGAAAGGCTTCAAGGAGGAAAATAAAGAGGCACACAGGCAAGCGGTTGGATAGGCATCTTTCTTGTTAGGGTACTTATGGAAAGCCTGAAACAACATGTATTCCAGTGGGCTATGGAGGATGTGATAAGGGCTGCAAGTAGGCTTATAATAAATAGGCTAAAGTCCAAGCACCGAAGTTGGTATCAGTCAAACCAGTCTCAAGATGTTGCCGAACTATGGTAGTTGTCTCATATCGTTTCCGTGGATCTACCAACTTAGTGGAACCAACCAATCTGATGGATTATTGATCTGAAATTTTAACATTAAATCCGACAACCCTTTGGGCACTATTTGTTTCCGAAGAAGTGGGGTGGGAAAAAAGGACCTTGCTTTGGTTCAAAGCCATTAATGCGTTGAACCATTAAGCGATATAACTTGGGCCATCGGATTGAGATCTCGTCGAGAATTCAGTTTTGACAAAAATCTTGACTATTGATTTTCAATAGTCGAATTTCGTTGACACCGAAATCACGACCGAGATCTTGATCCGACGGACAAAACCAACGCTGAACCGAAGTAAAAGTAGGGGGAAAAGGGGGTGAAAAAAATAAACGTGTGGGGCTTATTTGTAGTGGGGTGAAGGAATAAGCAAGGTCATGCTTTCTCATTCTTAACGAATTATGTCAACAAATGAATCAAAAAATTTGGCAATTTTGGTAGAAAGATAACCATGGGAAAGGAATATTTTGGGTTAAATGGGAAACTTTGTGCAAAGGGAAAAGGGAGGGGGGTTTGGGCTTTCGAGATGTTCAATGCTTTAATAAGGCTTTGTTAGCAAAACAAAGTTGGAGATTGCTTACGACCCTTGATTCTCTGTGTGCCCAGGTAATGCATGCCAAATACATAAAGGACACTCATTTCCTTGAATGTAAACCCCCTTCATCTTGCTCCTAGGGCTGGCGCAACATCTTTGCTAGCAGAGATATTCTCAAGCTTGGTCTAATTAGGCAGGTTGGCAATGGGACTAACATAAACATATACAAAGATCCTTGGTTGCCATTTCTTCCTTTCAAGGGCATAAGTAGCTCTCCTCTCACTAATGGTCCCACTTGGGTCCAAGAATTAATTAGATGGGAAGATGCACAATGGGATACTCCCCTCCTCCAATCCATTTTTACCGCAATTGAGGTAAAAGCAATCCTTACAATCCCTCTCTTGTCTATTAATACAAATGATTCATGGGTTTGGTACAAAAATAGAAATGGTTAGTTTTCTATTAAATCTGGATTTTTTTTTTTTTTTTTTGAATCCGAAGAGTTTATATATAGGGTGGGGGGAGTAATACAAATGATTCTGGATATTACCAATGCTTGGTTATGGCAAATGCTCAAGGTAATTGTGCTTCATCATCTACTCATTCTATTTTTTGGAACCAAATTTGGCACATCCCAACCCTTCCTAAAATCAAACACTTTCTTTTGGAGAACATCACATGAGGCAATTGCAATTGGTAGTTCTTTATTTACTAGAAGAGCCACTCTTGCTCCTTTATGTTTGATTTGTGGTCATTGTCTTGAGAATGTTGGTTATGCTCTTTTCTTTTGTTCCCATGCAAGACGTTGTTAGGAACTTTCCTCTCTCCGCATTAATATGGATGATTTCAAATGTGAGCATTTTCATGATTGGATGGAATTTATCCAATCAAAGTTTAAGGGATGGGGGGATATGGATAGAGTTAACCAAATTTGGAGTGCATTAATTTGGTGTATTTGGAATACTAGAAATGCAATTATTTTTCGTGGTATTGATGCGTCTATATAGTACACTATGAATCACTTCTCCTCTTTATTGGCAGATATCCAAAACTTCTTGAACATTCCTCAAGTCCCAGATCTCCATCAGCAACTCATTGTTGCAAACCACCTAGGAGATGTTATATGTTTTCAACTTTTTGTGGATGGTTTGTGGGAAAGCAACACTAGAAAGGGAGGAAGGAGCTGTATTGTCTGAGACACTAATGGAACTTTTATTGTTGCACAATGCAACCATGGTTTTGGAACTTCTGCTTCTTTGATGGAATTTCTTACTGTGAGAGATGGCCTACTTTTTGCACTCTCTTTAGGAATATCTCACATACAAATGAACTCTGATTGCCTACCAGTCGTTTTGGCTCTCCAAGGCTTTAGCTCTTCTTTAGATTGGTCTAGTCTTAGTTTAGTTTCTGAAATTTTTAAGATTGTCATAGATTTTAATGTGGTTTTGTTTAATTTTGTTCCTAGGACTAGCAATGTTTTTGCTGATTTTCTTGCTAGGGGGGCACGTTGTCTTTCCCTCATCGATCTTGGTGGAATATCCCACCTTTATTCATGGTTGATGTCTCTTTGTTGGCATCAAGGTTTCCTGGCTTACACTCTTTTACTTAATGATATAACTTTTATTTGTTGACAAAAAAAAAAAAAAAAAAAAAAAAAAAAAAGAAGGAATAACCAAGGAAATGAAACGATTTTGTTGAAAATTTTAAATATGAGTCCCACTTTTGTTGTGTCTCACATTTTTCACATTTTGTTGTATCTTACATTTTTCACTTTCTCACTTTCATTAAGCTCACTTCCACTAAACCAAACCATTAATATTAGAGAATTTCATGAAAAAAAAATTATTTTACAAAAATAAATTCACCTCTTTTCCTCAACCCATTTGTTATTCAGTAAAAAACAGTGCCAAGTCAAAGATTCAGATTTGCCGTGAAAAAAAAGGGGATCTTGATAAGATAATCTGTTAAGAAGATTTTGTATAGAAGTGATTTTGTATTACCTCTTCATTTGTATATATAATACAATCAAGTAAATAATAAAATAATGTGGCATGCTATACATAAGGAAAGAAATTATATGGGATAATACAAAAAGGGAAAACATGCATGGGATGAGGATTTGAATTTCAATCATAGCATATATAATTTGCAATGGTCATATTATCTCCAACAGTCATATTCTCCAAAGATCTCCAACGATCATATTACCTCTAACATAATCTCCAAAAATTTCCAACGGTCATATTGTGGCTAATACTCCCCCTCAAATTGGAGAGTGAATATCAAGAACTCCCAACTTGTCCTTGAGGAATAGAAAAGAATCTTTGCCAAGGGATTTGGTGAAATGTCAGCAATTTGGGTAGAACTACAAGTGTGGATGGTGCGGATGAGGCCAGAGCGTATCTTATCACGGATGACATGATAATCAATTTCAATCTGTTTGGTACGCTCGTGAAACACAGGATTGGTGGCAATGTGAATGGCCACTTGATTGTCATAGAAAAGAGAGATTAGCTGCTTCAAATGAACACCAAAATCTTGAAGGAGCGAAGTTAACCAAATTAGTTCTTAAGTGGCCATTGCCATGGTTCAATATTCCACCTCGACAGAGGATCGAGAGACTGTATGTTGTTTCTTGGTTTTCCAAGAGATATGGCTACTAGAACCAAGAAAAACACAATAACCGGTGGTGGAGCGGCGAGTCATGGGACAATTGGCCCAATCAGAGTTGCAAAAAGCACGAAGTGATAAGGTGCTATTAGCTGGAAGTAAAATACGCTGGCCAGGTGAGCTATGAAGGTATTGCAGAAGGCGAGTTGCAACATCCATATGTGGTTTGTGAGGTTGGTGCATAAACTGGCTAAGAATGTTGACAATGTGCAATATCAAGAAGAGTGATGGTGAGATAAATCAATCGTCCAATCAGATGACGATAAGATGCAGGTTCAAGAAGGATATCACCATCGAAGTCCGTAAGCTTGAGATTTTGTTCCATTGGAAATGAAGTTGGGCGAGCACCAATTAGGCCGACATCCGATAATATATTCAAAGTGTATTTTCGTTGATTGAGGAAAATACCCTTTTGTGAGAGAGCCAGTACAAGACCAAGAAAATATTTCATGGGCCCAAGATCTTTGATATGAAATTGTTGGTGAAGGAAACGTACCCTTTAAGGTGGAAACTGCCAAAGCGTCAAAACCAACAATAAGGATGTCATCCACATACACTAATACAAAGATGGTTGAATCCCCGTGGCCATTAGAAAAAAGGGAATAATCTATAGTCGAGTGAATGAAGCCCACACTCATTAAAGCAGTAGAAACTTTTGGCAAACCAATTACGAGAAGCCTGCTTAAACCATAGAGAGATTTGTGAGGGCGGCAAACAACATTATCCCCCTTACGATGATAACCAGGAGGTAGAGTCATATATACTTCTTCATCAAGATCACCGTGTAAGAAGGCATTATTAATGTCAAGTTGGTGAAGTGACCAATTTTTAATTGAGGCAAGAGCAAGCCACACACATACAATAATTAGTTTGGCCATAGGAGCAAAAGTCTCATGAAAACTAACACCTTCAGTTTGGGTTTACCCCTTGGCCACCAAACGTGCTTTGTAACGTTCAATAGAACCATCAAAGTGTCGTTTAATTTTGTAGACCCATTTACAACCAATGGTTTTCTTTTGTGGCGGCAAAGGAACAAGTGACCAAGTGTTATTGGTTTCAAGAGCCTCAATCTCTGACTGCATGGCATCTTTCCAGTCAGGTGACAGGATTGTTTTGGCAAAGCTAGTGGGTTCTTTAGAAGAGGAACGAGATCTGATAAACTTAAAATAAGAAGGTTGGACATTTTTATAAGATATAGAAGAATCAAAAGGAAGGAGTTTACCGGCATCCGAAGAAGATGATGTGGCTTGAATAGCCGAACATATGTAGTTCTTCAAATGGGAGGGGGGATGATGCGACCGGGTGGAGCGACGTGGCAACAACACAACTGGAGGTGGGGAATGATTGTGTGGTGGAGTTGGTGGGTCCAGTGGTGGAGATGGGAAAACTGGGTTAGTTGGGATGGAGGAGGATTCAAAATCATGAACTAGAACAAGGAGGGTAGGGTTAATAGGTGAAGCGGAAGTCTTTAGGTGATAAGGAAAAATATGTTCAATGAAGACAACGTCCCTACTAGTGTAAACCTTGTGAGAAGTAAGATAAAAAAGTTATAACATTTTTGAGCAAAAGGATACCCAATGAAAATTCCTAGAAAAGCACAGGAGTTAAATTTGTGCTTGATGGTGGAATGGTTGTGTTCATAACAAAAACAACCAAAAGTACAAAGATGAGCATATGTAGGGGTTTTATTAAAAATAAGTTCAAAATGAGTTTTCTCTTTTAATAGTTTGGTAGACAATCTATTAATAAGTGTAGCAGTAAGATGCAATCACCCCAAAAATCTTATGGAAGATTGGCCTGAAATAAAAGGGTCCAACCAACATTGAGTAGGTGCCGGTGTTTGCGTTCGACAATACCATTTTGTTGTGGGGTGTCAACACAACTATGTTCATGGATAACTCCATGGTTGGAAAAAAAAAAAAAAAAAGAGGTGGTGGAGTAATTAAAAAATTCACGAGCATTATCAGTGCGAATTTTTTTTATTTGACAATTGAATTGAGTTTTGACCATTGCCAAAAAATCATGCAAAAAAGACCAAGCGTCAGATTTGAAGTTCATTAGAAAAACCTAAGTATAACGAGAATAGTCATCCACAATAATCAAAAAATATTTAGCACCACATATAGAAGGAATATAATAAGGACCCCAAATATTGCAATGTATTAAATCAAAATAAGATGAAGTTGATATGGAGCTAGATGGGAAAGGGAGCCGGATTTGTTTTGCCAAAGGGCAAATAGTGCAAACACATATATTAGAAACTGAAATGCAAGAATTAAAACGTGATAAATAATTAGTAATATTGCGAGATGGGTGGCTTAAGTGCCAATGCCACACATCAAAGGAATGAGAATGAGTGGATGAGGTCGCAATAATGGAGGGAAGCAACTCCAAATAATATAAGTTATTATGCTTTTTATCCAATCCAATCATCTTCTTCATTGGTAAGTCCTGAAAAACACAATAATGAGGAAAATCTGTTACTGAACAATTGAGAACTTTAGTGATTTGACTAACGGATAATAAATTAAAACGGAATGAAGAAACATATAAGACATTATTAAGAGAGAAGGGGTGGGGGTGCAAGTCCCTAAATGGGACATAGGGGTTGTTTCACCATTGAGTAATGTAATTGGAGATGTATAAAGAATCACCATATCAGTGTCAAAGAAATTTAACTTAGAAGCCATATGAAAATTCACCTCAGAATCAATAACCCATAGGTAAGGGGAATTACCTGAAGCATTTGCTAAAGGAGTGGGATTACCCAATTCAATCAATGCCAATAATTGATGATACTGCGTTGAAGTAAAGGAGGGGGCATAATTTGTTCCTAGGTTGGTGGCTGCGAAGGATCGAACGACAGGTCCAGGTGATGTTGATTTAATGTGTGTATTGTTGCTCTTGAGAGGATAACCGTGTTTCTTAAAACAACGAGAATCTGAATGGCCGTCCATACCACAAAAATCACAATGATACATAGGTTTCTTACCATTTTTAGAATGTGTACGAGGAGCAGTGGCGGCAATGGCAGATTGATGGATTCGATAACTCATGAAAGGAGTGATGATACTCCTCTTGCAATAGAAGAGAAAAAGCACGATTGATGTTAGGCAAGGGTTCCATTAAAAGGAGTTGACTCCAAACAGAAGAATAAGAATCATTGAGGCCCATTAAAAATTCAAGTAAGCGATCTTGTTGTTGAATATCAGTGTATTTTGACAAGAAACCACAAGTGCAGGGCGGGAACCAGTTGTATGAATCGACTTCGTCCCAAAAACCCTTGAGAACAATATAATAAGATGCCAAAGAAGATGTTCCTTGACGATGCTTAGAAATGCTACGCTGGATCTCAAAAATTCGATGACCATTTTTTTGAGAAAAACGATCATGAAGATCATCACAAACCTCGTGGGTAGTAGAGTTGTAGAGAATGCTATTAGCAATATCAGGTGAGAGAGATGTAGCAAGAGCATTGAGAGATGGATCCATCATTATAAAGGCAGCAGAAAGAAAACAACAATGTATGGATCGTTTACTACTCTTGAAAATAAAAATTAACTTCACTTGGAAAGATTTGGATCGCCCTAAACTGATACCATGTTAAAAAGATTTTGTGTAAAAGTGATTTTGTATTACCTCTTCATGTGTATATATAATACAATCAAGTAAAGAATAAAATAAATGTGGCATGTGGTACATAAGGAAAGAAATTATATGGGATAATACATAAAAGGAAAACATGCATGGGATGAAGATTTGAATTTCAATCCTAACATGTATAGTTTGCAACAGTCATATTCTCCAAATGTCTCCAACGGTCAAATTTTCCAAATATCTCTAACGGTCATATTATCTCTAATATAATCTCCAAAAATCTCCAACAGTCATATTGTGGCTAATATAATCAATATTCTATATTCACATTAAGGATCAAATCCGATTGCATATTTACATTAATCCAATATAATTTTCACTCTCTAGATGTTGCCAATCTATCGAAGTTGTCTCAGATCATTTCCTTAGACCTGACAATTCAGTTGAATTGGTCGATACGATGAGTTATTGGTCTCAAATTGTAACATTAAATTTGACATTTTTTGCCACTCTTTGTTGGGGCGGAAAAGAAACATGTGAGAAAAATAATGTTTGAGACCCATATATAGTAAGATAGAAGTATAAGAAAGAAAATGAAATAATTTTATAGAAATGTTTTAAATGTAGGTTTCCTTTGATTGCATTGCACATTTTTTTTCTTTACAAAGTCTTACCTATTTATTAAGATTTTAAAAATAAATTATTTTCTACTTTTTCACTCTCATTAAATCAAACAAGTTATACTTTGAAATTTCATTTTAAAAAATTATTTTTTCCATCCCGTTGTTCTCACCTCACACCTTACTTTAGATTCAACAAACAAACAGCCGGTCAATGATTCAGATTTGCCGTGAACATAAACAAGGAGATCTTGACAAGGTGATCAATTAAATCAATAATTTATTTTATATTCACAATAGTGATCAAATCCGATTTCATATTTACATTAATCCGACACCAGACTTAGCTGGACACTCAACATAGAATCAATAAGTCAAGAATTTAACAAGAAAATATTTCGTTCCATAAAAGCGTCGAATCAATTCCACAAAATCAGAAAATTCTCCTAACACCAAAATCTATGTTTAACTATTTGGAATTTAGAGGCCAAAATCCTGGTTTCAAATCCCTAGATCATCTACTTATATTTTTAAACCTTGTGTCTTAAATATATTCATTACACGAATTTCTTAAAATAAATACAATATATGCTTTTCAGTGGAGAAGTCATAGGTTTGACCCTGATGCGTCCAAAATCTGCTCAGCCCTTAGATCTCCTCGTGATGACCTGCAAAACGAAAGCGTCAGATGTGGCCCGACCGCTAGGGTCAGGAGTCCACCTCCGAAGGCTAAGTTAGTTGATGAACTTAATCACAAACGGCTCTGCTAGAAGCACAGAGCTAAGGAATGAAGAACTGGGAAAGGTGATCTAGATAGCAGAGCGCTGATAGTTTAAGTCTATCAGTATGTATCTGAACCTGAGTCTCAGATTGTGTGTTTTTCGATTCCCTCACCTCGTATGGTAGTGAGGTTTATATAGAGTGTACCTTCGAATCTCCTTCGTTGGATGTACTTGAGCCTTCTTCGGGTAGTCGTTGGATCTTAACAGTTAGATCCGTTGAGCAATAGACTTCTACTAGTTTGGACTAGTAGAGGACTCCTGAGATAACCTTTAGGTTATGTGATGATTATCCCTTCGTTAATGATTATCCGCAGCCGTTAATTCGAGTCTGCCATCATTAGGTTAATTACCCTAATCCATAAGTAGGATTAGGGCACGCTTGTAGCTGAATAAGCTTTCTTCTTCAGCAAGCCATCTTCTGGATCCGGTTCGCTCGGGAGCAAGTCGGTTCCCTCTGTCTCGATCGGGGTCGAGGGTCGGACCAGGTATGAACCCGGTCTGATCATAATTTCTCTGTATCACGAGCCCCCCAGACCAAGCGTTCGGTCGATCCCGAGGGCTTGGTTTTCAACTGGGTTCTTCGTCAGGCGATAATCTCTGCGTGCTTCATTAAATGTCATATCACATTTAATGCGGTGGTCACTTTTCCTCGAGCGTTGTGAGTGTAAGGCCACGTGTCTCCTTGCAGTCGAGCTGTCGTGGCTCACATCATCCAAGCGACGGTTTCTGAACGCTTATTTCGGATTCGTGAGTTCAAACTTTCAAAACGTCTTTCAATCTCAATCGTTGATTTTGAATCAATCTCGATCGTTCAGATTCCCGAACACTCGTGCGGGGGTTTTAAAAGCGGTTCGTTGTCTCCGTAGGTTTCATTCTTCCTGTCTGGAATTTGAACCTTTGTTGTCTGCTTCGCGCCTTCTTGCTCTCAAGCTTCGCCTCACTGAATCAGTAAGTTTACTGGTCTTTTTCTTTTTGTGGTTTACTGAAACAAGTAATGGCGGACGATAAGGCTTCTCTGGTACCCAGTGTTGGTAATAGTAGTGAGGCTTTTGCTTCTCCTGCTCCCGAATAGTCGGATAGTGATAACAAAACCCTAACTGTCCTCTGGCGCGAGTTTGCTGAAGTTTCTCAAAAAGGTTTAGAGAGAAAAACCGAAACTCCTCCTGCCCTCCTTGAGTCTGAATCTTCCAAGATTGTCGAGTCTTCTAGGCAGCCTCAAACTTCCAGGTCCGATGGTGGACCTAGCTCTGTTCCCTCCATTTATAATGAGGAAACCCTTCTTTCAGCCATTCAAGATTTTGATTTTCCTTCCTCTTATCAGGTTAGGGCTCCCCACCCTGATGAGAGGGTTGATTCAACCCTCTCGGGTGAATTTTCTCTATATATAGATGCACTGGAAAGCGGGGTTTGCTTTCCCTTTTTTAATCCTTTGTTCTTCGCAGTTCTGAATCATTGGGACATTTGTCCCGGAATGCTCCTTCCCAATAGCTGGCGTCTCATCGTCGGCTTCTTGGGTTTGTGTTTTGAACTTGGCATTACGCCATCTCTTTCTCTCTTTGTACATTTTCATGTTCTTTCTATCTCCCATCCTCCCGGATGGGTTTTTTTTGTCCAAACGCAATAAGGCTAAACTTGATTGGAGGGGCAGCATCCTTGTTAAAGGAACTTGCCCTTCTAACCACAAAAGATGGCGCGAACGATACTTTTTCTGTCGAGCGCCTCCATCAGATCTTAACTTCCCAACTGCCTGGAGGAGGTGTACTTCTTCTTCCGAGAATAATCGAGGCCTTCCCTTATCCAGAGAAGACAAGGCGGCCGCCAGGAAGATCAAATCCATTCCATGATATCAAGAGATACATGGACTTGAAGTGGAGTATAACTCCATTCTTCAGTACTGGGGCTTGGCTCATTGTGAGCTTCTAACCACCATCCTTTAATTTTACTGAAGTGATATGTCTTTAATTCTGACTCTCGTCATTCTTCTTTGCAGTGCCTCCAAGAATGAACCCTGAGAACCTGCGAGTGAAGGCCGCTAGGGTCGTTGTGACAGCCGAGCAATGATCACCCAGAGCCTTGACCGTAGATCAAGAGGCTTCTGTTCCCTCTCCCGACCCCTCTTATAGGGGTATCAGGAATATCAGGCCTGTGGCTGATGCTTCGGTAAAGGGAAGAAGCCGATGGTGGAGAGGTCTAATGTCTCTTCCTCCGCGCGAACCAAAAGGAGGCATGACACAATTGATGCTTCCTCCCATAAAAAATCCAAAGCTTCAATGGATTGTGAGGAGGTCTTCACCCCCAGTGGACCCTGAAGTTGACCGACAGGGTGACTCAGGATCCTGAGAAAGCTGCAGAGTGGAGCTCTCTCAGTCTTGCTCCTTCTGGCCGCCAGGAATTTGAAGCCCTGGATGACATTTCTCTTGTTAGTCAATCCACAAGGTACCAGTCTTCTTGCTTACTTTTTTTTTCTTTTCATAATTTCTTATGACTTTTTCTGATATTTTTCGCCTTCCCAGGAACGTTGTGTTGAGCTTTTATCAACACATGGAAGCATTGAGCCGGGTTGGTCGCAGCAGCTCCTTGCTGCAAACCTGTGAAGAGAATTTGGCCAAGGCCAATTCTGAAATAGACCGACTGACTGCAGCTGCTGAGGAGCTGCAGAAAAAGCATGAGGAAGAAATGATCCGGCTTACTGCAGCTGCCGAGGAGCTGCAGAGAAAGCATGAAGAAGAAATGATCTCCCTCAAGGAAGCCCTCGATGCTTCAAAGATTCGTGCCGCTGCTGCCGAGCGCGAGGCCAGGAAGCAAAAAGCAGCTGCCACGTTGTTTGGTGACAAGCTTGAATTCCGGTGTAGGGAGAACGAAGAATATCTGAAGTTGGCGATCCCTAGCAAGCCCGAGCATATAAAGCCAGAGCTTCGGAAGGAGTGTGTTCAGAAGTACTTGAACAGCGTACCTTTCTCCGAGCTGCTAGGTGCCTACAACATTCAAGCTTATCGCTTGGGGCAGAACGACGTTTGGGAGCGAATTCTAACATCAATCCCTTCCTTCGATACTGCTCCCTTTCGTGAGGTGTGCCATAAAGAGGTCTTTGGGAAAGTTGGCATGGATCTCCCAGACTGGGCTCGGGAAAAAGATGATCCTTTTCCAGCTGACCCTCAATATGAGGCATACCTGACTGACGAGCCGGCGCTTCCAGAGGAGAAATCACAAGCCGAGTCTCAAGTTGCTGCTGTAGAGGACTCAGCCGATGCCATTCTTGAGGAAGGCTCTTCTCAAGATCCTGAGAAAAGTCCTCCCGACCAGGGTCCCTCAGGCAACAATGAATAAGAGGCTTAGGGAGTTATCTTTTATTGTAAAGATTTACCCTCTTATTAATGAATAGACATTTCTTTTTCATGTTGGCCTTTCCATTTCCCCGTCTCCTGCCGAAATCTTGCCTTGAATATCAAAGTATAAATGATAAAACTTATCACTTAACTTTACATTCCTCGCTGAATAATAATCTTGTAGAAATATTGTGAAGATGCGTTTTGGAAAGATGCATTAATCTTCCCCACTACTTCATTTATTGCGAAGTCCACACGTTTCCCTTCTGCGAAGTTCAAACGTTGTCTTGCTTGTGTATACCATTCACTGTTTCCAATGAATCGGAAATACATCCATTATTATAATGGCAGTGCAACGATTGAAGGTATCTCTGCATCAGGTGCTCGTTTCCACATGTTTCCATGTGGCATCCCTCCGACCGTTGATCTTACTTTTTGCGGATTTCGAAGCGTCATTTCAATCTGGGTCGTTGGTTGTCCTTAGCCTTCAACCGTCGTCTTAATACCTGAGGCTATTTAAAGCCTTCGTGGGTACTCTCCATCTATCCTGCTATCTGCAAGTTAGATTTTCTAAAGTGCTCAAGCGACATTCCATCCTTCTGCCTGCTCCCGTATTCCTCGTACTCTAACAACAGCTCTATCAACTTCTGAACAAGTGAGTTTTTTGATTACTCATATCTTTCCCCACTTCCCCCCTTGAGTAAACTGCACAGTAGTAGTACTTGGGGTTTAGTTAATCGGGTTTTTCTGAAGTGATAGAGAACTAGGGTTTTCCCCTTTTTTTTTTTGTCGTCGTTGGTTTTCTGTACTGATACGGCTTTTCTTTTTGCATAGTGGCTCCCAAGATCAACCCGAACTTTATCAGAGCGAAATCTAGCAAGAAAATCGTTCCGTCGGCGGTGGTTGGGGCCAATGAGGTGGTTTCAGCTAGTGAATCCTCCAAGCGTAAGGCGACTGCTGTTGGTGAATCTTCAAATCAGATTCCCACAGTTTCTATTGATGCCGCCCGTACGCCTCTTTTGCCCGAAGTGATCGCTCGTCTTTCCCAGGAAGATCTTGATCACTCCGTTGTTGATGGCGCTGCCGACGCCCCTGCTGGTGAGACTGTTGGTGCACCCCCGAAGGAGACTCTTCGAGCATCTGAGGCAACTATGTTGGCGTCTGATGAAGGTGTGGTCCCAGCAGGCGTTGCTCCTATTTCCAATTCTAGTGCTTGTTTGGCATCCTCCTCCTCTCCTTCCGAGTTGGAGGATTTTGCCACCAGGAAGCGCCGTCGGGTGACAAGTGATGCAGCTCATCCTTCTCTTGATGTAGCTCATCCTTCTCATCCTTCACCTGAATTAGTGTCAAACGAGTTTGACAGAGCGTTGGAATGGTGTACTGCTGCTCGAATGACTTCTGAGAGCGCAGTTCTTTCCAAAATTCCAGATGAATTCTTTACGAAGTCACTGGTGATGTAAGTCTTTCTTTATTATCTTTCGATTTTGAAAAATTACTCTTCTGCTCCTTTTTAACTAGGAAGTTGTTTGCAGGAGTCTTACTGGTAACTTCCACAACCAAGTGGAAGCAGTTTCTAGGCTCAGTAGGTTGAGCAATGAAGTTTCCGAGGCTTCGGGAAATCTCCGAAGCTAAAGATGCTTGAGATTGCTCGCCTTCGGAAACTAGCTTGGGAGGTGGCAGGAGAAAAGAATTCGATGATCGGTCGTCTTCAGTCGGACTTGGATGATGCCAAGGAGAAGATCCGGCAACTGGAGCGAGCAGTTGGAAAGTCAGGAGCCAAAGGATCTGAAACGTTACCTCAAAGGCAAGCTGTCGTTCCTTTGCCCAAATCCCTTCCAACTGATGTTTGCAGAGCCTGCGTCTTCAAGTATTTACACAGTAAGCCCTTTGTTGATATGCTGAATGCTTATAACTTGCAGGTGTACCGGGATGGTAAATACTTCAGGATGAAGATTCTCCTATTTATTCTCCCCTGGAAGAAGTCAATTATGACGAGCTCGTCTTGAATGCAAGTTTGGTCGAGGACCATACTTCTCCTGGACAAGCTGGACAAAGAGTATGAAATTGCGGAGGATTTTATGCATACCGAAATATTTTTTTGTAATCCTCATTTCTCCTCTTCTTTTCCTTGAATCCACACCAATGGTTGACTCATATGTTTATTCTAGCAAAGTCGTGTCGATCTTGTATAACTTCTTAACAGTCACTGATGATGACTTTCTTTTTTGATTGAAGATTGTATCCAGCTCTTGTAAATGTCTTGATACTAGCCTCTTTCGATCTTTTGAAGAAATAAGAAATTAACTTCATCTTGAACTTTGCTAGCCATTTGAATCGCTGTTGAATTAGGTCATAGTTGTTTGAAACAATGCCTGTACTTAAAGATTTCCGGAGAAATACAACAAGTCTGAGAAGGAACTCACTCGGGTTTTAAACCGATGCCTTTACTTAAGGATTTCCGGAGAAATACAATAAGTCTGAGAAGGAACTCACACTGGTTTTAAACCGATGCCTTTACTTAAGGATTTCCGGAGAAATACAATAAGTCTGAGAAGGAACTCACTCGGGTTTTAAACCGATGTCTTTACTTAAGGATTTCCGGAGAAATACAATAAGTCTGAGAAGGAACTCACTCGGGTTTTAAACCGATGCCTTTACTTAAGGATAATTCAAAAATTCAATAAGTCTTGAAGGAACTTACTCGGGTTTTAAACCGACGCCTTGCCAAAGGAACTCACTCGGATTTTCATCCGATGCCTCGACTTAAGAAAGTCCGAAAAAATTCCATAAGTGTTGAAGGACCCACACGAATTTTCATCCGATGCCTTATAGTTGGATCTTGTTCTTGAATGTGGTGTATGATGCCTCCCAATCAAAAGATAGTTTGTTGAAAGCCAAAAATTGCATTGATTGAGTTGAAAATGATTACATCGCGAACAAAATTGAAATCATCATCAAGGATAAAACTTTTTGAGATGCCTAGCATTCCACGAACGATCCAACTCTTTCTGGGTGTTGATGTTCTTCAGCCTGTAAGCTCCTGAACCAACCGGTTTTACAACCATATAAGGTCCTTCCCAGGAAAGGTCCAATTTTCTTTAGTGACGCGGGTCGGAAGCTAGGGTGTTTCTCAACACCAAATCTCCGGCTAAGTACCGACGATTCTTCACTCGAGTATTATAATGAGACGCTATCCTTCTTTGATAATGTTGAGTTCGTGCTATTGCCTTTGCCCGAACTTCGTCCAACAGATCAAGACTATCAAGCAGTCCTTGTTCATTTGCTTTTTCCTCGAACTCACGATCCCGTAATGTCCCCGCCATTATCTCCACTGGTGCCAATGCTTCGGATCCATATGCCAACCTGAATGGAGTTTCTCCTGTGGGTGTTCGAACCGTAGTTCTATAGGCCCACAGTACATTATGAAGTTCTTCGACCCAAGAAGCTTTGTCAGCTTCGAGTCTTCTCTTTATTCCTTCCAGTAGCGTTCGGTTAGTAACCTCTACCTGTCCATTGCTCTGGGGGTATGCCACTGAGGACATACGATGCTCGATCATATATGTTCCGCAAAATTGCTCAAATTGCGGACAGTCGAACTGAGTACCATGGTCAGTGACGATAATCTTTGGAATCCCAAAGCGATATATGATTGATTCAAGCACGAATTTCTCCACTTTTTTCTCAGTAATTGCTGCCAGTGCACTGGCTTCAACCCATTTTGTGAAGTAATCAATTGCTACTATCAGATATTCCCGTCCGCCTGACGCCTTGGTGAATTTGCCCATGATATCCATTCCCCACATCGCAAAGGGAATGGGATCTAGAATTGAAGTCATGGTTTCCGCCGGGCGCTTCGATACTGTAGCTTGAATTTGACAGTTACCACATCGACGAACATATTCCATAGCAGCCTCTTGGACCTTAGGCCAATATAACCCAAGTCTCAGAATTTTGTGAGCCAGGGCTCGTCCACCCATGTGAGCTCCACAAATTCCTTCATGAACTTCAGCCAAAGCTGATTTTGCTCCTTCGGGGCCTATACATCTCATAAGGGGTCCAGAATAAGATCTTTTGTATAGTCTCCCATTTTGAATGACAAATCTAGCTGATCGAATCTTGATCAACTTTGCCTCTTTCGGATCCTCAGGTAATTTATCATCTCTCAGATACTCGATTATCGGATCCATCCAAAGAACGTTCGCTTCAATATAAGAAATTTCTTTCTCATGATAACTTGGAAAAGTTATCTCTTCAATATAGACCGAAGGGTTTAGATTCTTTTCTTTGGCATTGGCTAGTCGGGATAGCTCATCTGCCACTGAATTTTCATTCCTCGAAATCTGAGATATCTTCAAATTCCGAAATTGGCCTTGAAATGCCTGCACTATCTCTTGATATTTCTGCAAGTGTGGTTCTTTAATACCATAATCCCCCTGGACTTGGTTGACTATAAGTTGAGAGTCACTATAAATAGTAACATCTGCAATAGACAATGCTTTTGACAACCGAAGTCCAGCTATCAGAGCCTCATATTCCGCTTCGTTATTACTTGCTTCAAATGCAAATCTCAAAGCATATCGAATAATAAATCCTGCTGGACTTTTTAATAGAATTCCAGCTCCTGCTCCATCTTTATTACTCGAACCATCCACATATACCTCCCAAGTGGTTTGTAAAACCCAGCCCTAACCTTGACCCGGAAACCTTGTTATTTGTAGGTCCAGTGACCCGAAATAAAGTAAGAAGTCAGCTTTGGGCCATCCCAGTGGAGGACTTGGTGTCTGGCTTTGAATCCATGAGAGTTGATGATGAGGTTCTATTTATGGAAACTGAATCTTGATGAAGATCGGATTAGTTGATGGACTTGGAGTGCTCTCTATCATGGTTTGAAGGCATTTCTACTTATTAGGTAAGTCACTTGATATGTGTGCAAAACCCCTTTAGGATTGGATTTGATCTGGGTCTTCAATTCCCTGTTTAGGAGTTGCTGAACTGATTGGTCGACTGATTGGTTGACTGGATCAGTCGACCAATCCACTCGACCAATGGGTTCTGTCTTTGGCAATTAGGTCTTGCTTGCTCTATTTAAGTCCAATCTCGAGTCTACTTCATATTTTCTGCCTCCAAACTCTTTGGAACGAACCAAAGACCTCTGAAAGTCATCTCCCTTGCATCCTTGGTGTTTTTCTTGACGAATCTTCGTCAAAACTCTTCCATTTGCATCAAAGGTATGTCTACACTCTCTTCTTCTCCTCCATCTCTGTTTTTCTTTCCTTTTTGAGTTGAGACAGTAGAGGAGATGCTGCATTCTCTGTTGCAAACATCTCTGGACTTGTCTCTCATGATCTCCCTAAGGATTAATGGCTAATGCAATAATCTTAACCATGATCATTGCAAGCTTTTGAAGGAATCATGATCAAATCATGATCTTGTCTTTGTTTATCTTCTGATTTGAATTCTGATCTTCTTAGATCTACTATATTGATCATGTTAGTAGTCAATTGCTGTGTTTTCTTTTCATGATCCATGATCTATCAATCTCTAGTTGTTTCTCTTCTACCATATCATGTTTTCTTCATGAATCATGATAGTTACATATATGGTAGGTTTTGTTTCCTTATTTAGATTTATGCTCTTAGGTATATTTTCTTGAAGATCTAAGTATGCCTTTCATGATACCTTTATCTGAATCAATGATTCATTCTCCTATTGTTCTTGTCTTTGATTTCTATCTTGAATTCTTCAAGAACCATGATTGATCTAATTATGGTAACTTTTTGTTTCCTAAATTGTATCTTGAAGACTTGATTTGATAAGTGTTTTGAGGTCCCCTATATGTTAGGATACTACTAATGTAGTTTACCCCTTGATTAGTACCCTTTTGAACCACCAAATTCGGATTTTATATCTTAAAACTCTGATTTTATAGGCTACTGTCTACATTGGTCGACTAATTGGTCGACTGGGGCAGTAGACCAATCCAATCGACCAATGAGTACAGCAACTCCAGAATTGGTCTGTTTTGGATGTTTTGGTATCTTTTTTGTTAGGGATCTTTCCTAATATGTTGTATACACTTGTTTAGGACCTTCTTCTCAAGTTTGTCAAGATCTTACTTGATTTCTTAGGATTCCTTTGCAAGTTATAAAAGGTAAGGATGGTTACTTCTTTAACAACATAAATTGCATATCTTAGTTTCTATATTTGAATCTTGTTAATTTATTTCTTTAATTAGATTCTTATAATGTTATACTACTGTGGTACTGTCTTGATATCAGTAGCATTACTTATTTATATTGAATTGACTCATGTATGATTTACTTACCAATTATATACAAGTTGATTGTAATTATTGATTTCTTTCCATATATGAAGTTACCATATATGTGATGTTATGAATTGATGCTTGTGTATGCTTAAGTATGGTTTGGAAAGGAGAGGTGTCCTTTTGACACTTCTGTCCTTGGACTACTACGGGAATATTATGGGATGTTTTCGGAGATGCCCTCTGGACACCTTCCTAAACTGTTGGATGACATATTTAGGACTGTCTAGTAGTGTTTGGCTAGGATGTCCCGTTATGTCAGACCCTAATCGGAGGGGTATTGAGACCGAATGACCCGTGTTAGCAATGGGGATTCATGGGCGCTCAAGACCGGTAACCAACCCGTGAAAGGACAGGAATCACATTGTGGGGGCCATTTATTGGTAGGGTTGCATATGGATAGACTTGGGCTCACGGGCGCTCAAGACCGGTAACCAACCCGTGAGAGGACGTGAGAGCTTCCCGTTTACCATATGTGGATAACCGGTAGGGTTGATGAGTCCGTAGTCGGGGACTATGAGGACTCTAGTGTGAAGGATACCGGAAAGGATCGTCAGGGACGAGGAATGGACGTATCTGGATCTGACTTGATGTAACTAAGTAGAAGACTTGCATTTGGCTAGGCTTTACCCTGACATGCGCCGGTACTTAGACCAATGGTGATGTGAGAGAGTGGTGACCTATACCCCCAGCCATGGAATGTCCCGAGGGATGCCGGACCCATTACCAACTGATGATGAGTGATTGAGACCTTCCTAAAGAAGTACGGTGCTATGACTTAAAGCATGTCTGCCAATAGAGACCAGCATATGTAGAGTTAGATTCATACATTCATTGTTTGTCTCATACCATATTGCATTTATGTTTGTTACAAAACCTGCCATTTATGTTATTATGGATTTAATCGCCTTCCACGAGTTTCTTTAAAACTCATTCCTTTATTGTACAATGTTTGTTAGACTATTCTACAGGTTTTGAATATCATGACGGCCCGTATGAAGAAGCGCAAGGAGAAGAGGCATATCTCCAGGAAGGTGATTGCGGTTACGACAATTACACTGAAGATCCCGCGAGTGGTTATGCTCCGTACGATGCTTAGTCCGACCATAGAGTGGAAGCGCCCTTGTGCCGTTTATGAGATTTATACTTATAGGGATGTTGTCTATAAGATTGAGAACAATTTAGTTACCTATTGTACCTGCTATTGGGATTAGATTCTATCCTGCTTATTCTCTTTTAGAACTACTTTTCCGCTGGTTGTAGAGTGGGATTTCGCCTCACTTTACTTATCTGATTTAGACACTCTGATTATATTTAGTACTCTGATTTATATATGATTCATTCTTTTCTTATTTGGATCTATGGTTTATCTTTTGCACTTTTATTATTATTGTTCATGATTATGTTATTGTTTATGTGGGAGGTTGATTACTCGATACCTGATCTTCGGGCTGTGGATCACACTCTCGGGTATGCCAGATAGGGTACCGGCTGGGAGGATGTGACATGGTTGGTATAATGGGATCCTCGATAGTGGGTTCTACCGGTGCAGTAGTTTCTACTACAAAATCGGCTAATGCCTGAGCCTTGATTGCAGTTCTGGGCTTAAAGCTCACTTGGAATTCACTGAGTTCAACTGACCAGGCCACCATCCTTTCAGACAAATCGGGTTTATTAAGAACTTTACTAAGAGGAAAAGTTGTAAATACCTCAATTGGGTGAGCCTGAAAATATGGCCTTAGTTTTCTGGTGGCCATCATGAGAGCCAGAGCCTGCTTCTCAATCTGAGAATATCTTGTCTCTGCATCTAGCAGCACGTGGCTTACATAATAAATCGGCCACTGTTTTTTATTTTTTTCACGAACAAGTACTGCACTGACCGCTGAAAGGGACGTCGCTAGATATAGCTGTAATATTTCCCCCTTCTCTGGTCTGGACAAGATCAGTGGTTGTCCAAGTGCTTCTTTTAACTCCTCGAAAGCTTTCTGGCACTCTTCAGTCCATTTTGCTTCCTTGCTGCCTTTAAGTCTTTAAGTGCCTTGAAGAAAGGAAAACATTTTTCTCCAGACTTGGAGATGAATCGATTCAAAGCAGCAACTCTCCCTGTTAAACACTGCACATCACGAACAATTTTGGGAGCCTCCATATCAATCAGGGCTTGAATTTTGGCAGGATTAGCCTCAATTCCCCTCTGTGATACCATGAAGCCCAAAAATTTGCCCGAGGAGACTCCAAAGGCACACTTTTCTGGGTTTAGCTTCTTTTGATACTTTCACAGTACTGAGAATACCTCAGTCAAATCTGCAATATGATTTGCTTTTGTAAAGCTTTTCACTAGCATGTCGTCAACATAAGCTTCAACATTCTTTCCTATCAGCTCTTTGAAGATCTTGTTGACAGCCCTCTGATATGTTGCTCCTGCGTTCTTCAGGCCAAAAGGCATGACCTTATAATAATAGCTTTCACGATCAGTCATGAAAGCCGTAAACTTCTCATCCTCCTTATTCATAAGGATCTGATTATATCCTGAGTAGGCATCCATGAAACTTAAAGTTTCATATCCTGCAGTCGCATCTATCAAGAGGTCAATCCGAGGCAATGGATAGCAATCTTTAGGGCAAGCCTTGTTAAGATCTGTGTAGTCTGTACACATCCTCCACTTCCCATTCGCCTTTTTTACCATTACCACGTTGGCCAACCAAGTTGGGCATTCAATTGGTTCTATGAAACCAGAATTCTTGAGTTTTTCAACTTCGCTACGAACGGCTTCATATTTTTCAATGGAGAAATTTCTCCTTTTCTGTATCACTGGTTTCGCCTTAGGATCTATCCAAAGTTTGTGCTCTGCGATGGCCCGATCGATTCCTGGCATGTCCTCAGCAGACCATGCAAATTCATCTTTATTCTGTTGAAGAAATAACTTCAACCTATCTTTAAATTCTTCCAGCTGTTCAGAACCAATATAAGTAATCTTTTTCTCATCCTCGGTACACAGCTGGATTTGTTCCAGCTTCTCCACTGGTTCGGGTCTTTGCATCTCTGCCTCTTCCCAATCGTCTTGAACTTCTATAGGTAAGGCAGTTAGCTTCCTCGGGCCCTCCTTGTCTTTTAAATAGGCAAAGTAACACTGTCGAGAGATCTTCTGGTCAGAGGAGACTTGACCAATTCCCATATCAGTCGGGAATTTTATCTTCAGGTGCTTTGTCGAAACAATAGCACCTATCTTGGATAAAGATGGTCGCCCGAGGATCATATTATAAGCTGGCAGTTCCCGAACCACCAAAAAATTGATTCGGACGGTTGTTTCCTTAGGAAAACTTCCAATAGATAAGTCCAACTGGACCGATCCTTCCGCCACTGCAAATGACCCTGCAAAACCATATAGATGTGTGGATGAAGGTTTCATCAAGTCCTGATCCACCTTCAATTTTTTATACACTTCGTAAGAAATTAGGTCAGCTGCAGACCCTGTATCAACCAAAACTCTATGCACTTCCCGACGTGCAATCTCTACCTTGATGACTATGGCATCATCATGAGGTAAACAAACATCTCTTTTGTCCTCCTCGCTAAAGGTGATAGAATCTTCACCATTCAGCTTCTTCCGCTTTTGCGTCTCTCCGGTTCCAACAAATTTGGATTTTGTTTTCAGACTCCGGAGTGATTTGGGCTCTGGTCCCCCAAAGATGGTAAGGATCGGTGACCGAGTAGCTTCAATCACCTCCTTGCCCTTCTTAGACTTCGGGGCCTCCCTTGATCGTTCCGAACTAACCGAACGAACCCTTTTAGAAGCAGCCGTACGTGGCTCACGTGGCTCCTCCCTCCTTCTGCTAACAAAACTGGACAAGTGTCCCTGAGATATTAATCTCTCGATATCTGCTTTCAGATGACGACAGTCATTAGTATAATGACCATAGTCCTTGTGGAATCGGCAATACTTTTCTCGATCCTCCTGCTCTCAGGGTTTCAAAAGAATTTTAGGCGGCCACTTCAAAATATTTTTTCTTTTGATGATATTTAAAATATCAGCCCGAGGAACATTCAATGGAGTGTACTCACTTTTACCGGGGGACCTTTGGCGCCAAGCTTGAGATTTTCCAACCCGATCACGGACATTTTTCTTTGGCTTCTGCTTCTGCTTTCGCTCAGGAGCCTTCTGTTCCTTATTGGAGACTTTATTATCTCCTTGGTGCGCGTCTAGAATCTCCATGACTTCAGCCTGCTTCTGGCATCTCTGTACCAACTCAGCATAAGTCGCAGGCATATCCTGTAGTAATAACTCCAGGAGTTTCCGATTAGTGAGTCCCGTGAATAGAGCAATTTTGGCTACTTGCTCATCCAAATTTTCTATCTCCATCGTTACTTTGTTGAATCTTTTCAAAAACTCTCTGATTGATTCGTTCTTTCCTTGTCTGACAGTAAACAAGGTTTCTTCCGTTTTCTTGACCTGTATTCCACTATGGAATCGCCCTATGAATTTGCGCGCCAATTCATCAAAGTTTTTGATCTTTCCAGAGAGGAGGTTTGAAAACCACTTTTGTGCTGCTCCAGTTAGAGATGAACCAAAAACCCTGCATAAAATTTCATCAGAATTACTTGAAACTGCCATGGTCTGTTGGTAATAGCCGATGTGAGCTGTTGGATCTCCGGAGCCATCGAATGTTGAAAAGGTAGGCAAGCGGAAGTTATGGGGAAACTGATATCCCGCAATTGGATCGGCAAAGGGAGTCTTCCGAATGACTGAGTAAATATCCTCAGTTATTCTTCCCTTAGCCAACTGCCCTAATTTCTCATTGATGTTGGCCAATTCCTGACCAATCTAGGTCGGGTGATCTTCAACAATATGATCACGACCTCGATTAACACGATCATCCGGTGCTACTCGATCATCCAGTGCTACTCGATCATCACGAACAACCCGTCCTTCCCAAGCATTCCGCTCGTCGCGAACTGCTCGATCATCACGAACGGTTCTTTTGACAGTGGGTGAGTGAGTTCTTACCCCTGTATCCAACCTTGTATTTGAATCAGTTGTACTCTCTTGCGGTCTGTCGAACCGATCCTCTCGCCTAGGTTGATCATCAATCCTCCTAGGTCCTCGGTCTCCTTCACGAAAATTTTGACCGATATTCCAGTCTTCATCCAATCTCTACTCACGTGGCAACGCACGTCTCCCTGAATCGCGTTGATCAGGTTCTTGTGGTAAAACCACTCGTCTGGTGAACATGCGGAGTGCTTGGCTCACCTCCAAGAATTGAATCTTTACCTGATCCAATTGATCTTGGAGTGTATCAGGAGGAGGATTACGTCCTCCCTGGCCACCATCTACCTCGATAGGATTTTGGCTTCCCTGGGGAATATTTGGATTATTCGCTCCAGGGATCTGAACACCGGAATTGCGCTGTGCAGCGGTTGCTGGGGCTGCTGATCTAGTCACCATGGCTTTTTAAGTCATTTCCCACAGACGGTGCCAAATGATGCGTCCAAAATCTGCTCAGCCCTTAGATCTCCTTGTGATGACCTACAAAACAAAAGCATCAGATGTGGCCCGACCGCTTGGGTCGGGAGTCCACCTCCTAAGGCTAAGTCATTGATGAACTTAATCACAAACGGCTCTGCTAGAAGCACAGAGCTAAGGAATGAAGAACTGGGAAAGGTGATCTAGATAGTAGAGCGCTGATAGTTTAAGTCTATCAGTATGTATCTGAACCTGAGTCTCAGATTGTGTGTTTTCGATCCCCTCACCACGTATGGTAGTGAGGTTTATATAGAGTGTACCTTCGAATCTCCTTCGTTGGATGCACTTGAGCCTTCTTTGGATAGTCGTTGGATCTTAACAGTTAGATCCGTTGAGCAATAGACTTCTACTAGTTTGGACTAGTAGAGGACTCCTGAGATAACCTTTAGGTTATGTGATGATTATCCCTTCGTTAATGATTATCCGCAGCCATTAATTCGAATCTGCCATCATTAGGATAATTACCCTAATCCAGAAGTAGGATTAGGGCACGCTTGTAGCTGAATAAGCTTTCTTCTTCAGCAAGCCATCTTTTGGATCCGGTTCGCTCGGGAGCGAGTCGGTTCCCTTTGTCTCGACCGGGGTCGAGGGTCGGACTAGGTATGAACCCGGTCTGATCATGATTTCTCCGTATCAGACCCTTATAGATAGTATCTTTCTCCCTGAAGATGTAATCAAGGTGCGTGCAAATTAGTCCAAATGAACCTCAGCTTCTAAAATAACAAATTTATATTATACTGGACTGGATAAAAAGACAAAAACCTAATAATTAATAAATAAATAAATAAATAAATAAAATACAATCCGGACCTTATTTCTGTAATTATACATTATTTCAAATGACATTTCTTGATCAGATTTTGTCCACGTATCAAAGGGAAAGACATGTTACCATTTTTTTAAAATTTTTTTTGGTAATAGGAAACGCATGTTTGGCTCTCATACTTTTTATGTTGTTACCGAACCATGCATGTGATAATGTCTAAACAAAAAAATACACATGTGGTCCTTGATATACCAGCTGGTAAAGAAGTCTTTCATGGGAAAGTGTCTGCCTCAAAATTATTAAATTCTTGCAAATGCAGGATTCGTTGAGTGGTAAAAATTTATACTTCTTTAATGGAGAGATTGTGGGTTCAACCATAGTGGACGGCATTTCACTTCTAGTATTAAAAAAACACCAGTACCAAAAAAACAAATTCTTAAATTCTTAACTCGCAGAATTATGTATTTCTCACATAATTTTAGTTTTCCATTCTACATTTTGACCTTTTGTGATATAAGTTTAAATTTTTTTCACAGATCGCACATTTTAGTGGGATTTACACACTGGGTTGCACTCCTTTAGTACTCTAAAATTATAAATTACACTCTCAAAATTATAAGCTATACACTTCTAACATTCTATTTAAGATTCTGTTAAGTAATGAGTAAAATGACCATATTAATCTCGCTAGAGTTAAATAACATAATTACATCCATTTAAATTCTTCCATATCCAACCCTTAGGTGGGTGGAGGATTATCTCCTACCTACACCTTGTCGAAAACTGTCTCCGAAAACCCCCCCCCCCCCCCCCCCCACAAATCAACAATCATTGCTCCTAGCTTCCCTACTGGAATCAATATAAAAGAAGGCTATATCTTTAGGAACTACAAACCTTACCCTGAATAGATTGTTTCTACATTTCAGATTGCACACTTTAGTGGGGTTTAAACTTTGGATGGTACATTTTAGTGCCATAAATTATAGTTTGCACACTATTAAGATTACAAATTGTACACTTTAAACATTTCATTGAAGATTCTATTAGGACCTATTTGATTACATGAATCCAGATATTTCAAATCTCTGGAATCCTGAATTTGAGAATTATACCTGTTTGGTTGTGAAAATCTGTAGATTTATGAAATCTAGAGATTCATTTTTTTACACTAAAAACGTGAATCTGTAGATTTATGGGTTAGGGATGAAATTCAGAGATTTCATTGATACTATAAAAAAGCTAAACATTTGCGCATTCACAAAAGTTACATCAACCAAATAGTTTCTTAGGATGAATTTACAGATTTCATTCCACAACCAAACAATTAATTTTATGAATTATGACTCCATAGATTTGAAATCTATAAATTTGAAATCTTTATTATAAGTCACGAGTAAATGAACATATTACCCTCATTAGAGTCAAATGATTGATATTCTCATTTAAATCCTCACATACCTAACACTTAGGTGGATGAAGAGATTATCTCCTACTTATACCTCGTTGGAAACTGCCTTCTGCCCATCCTTAAAAATCACCCCAACGGCCCAACCCCTCCCCGTGTTGGTGACCACTATCCCCACCTTTCCTACTAGAATCAACATAAAAAAAAAAAAAAAAAAAAAGAAAAAAAGTTATACCTTTAGGAACTAATGATTTACCCTCCACACATGGTAAAGAAGTCTTTCGTATGAAAGTGACTGCGTCAAAATTATTAACTTCTTAGCTCGTGGAATAATGCCAAATGATGTATTTCTCACATAATTCTGGGTTGTTTATTCTACATTTTCAGCTTTTTAAATACAAGTTTGGTCCATATGTTTCGATAAGTAAATTCAGTGGTTGAATGGCTTACTTCTGTTAGTTTTTAACATGAACACTTTTCGATTTTAACAATTCCCATCTCCTTTTACTTTTTCTTTTTTTTTTTTTTTTTTTTTTTTTTTTTTTTTTTTTCCTGAAATCTTCTTTTGCTTTTAAATTGTTGATAATTGATGAATGATAATATGTATAATCTCATGTGGCCAAATCTCTCTGCTGGTGACATTTTAACAACCAGACTAGCAGGATGTGACAAAAACCCGTGGATTATGGAAGGCCGTGAAAATAGTACTCGAATGATCTTAATGTTGTGTCGCAGTATAAGCTTCCTTCGAAAAGTATGTTTCAATCTTACCAAAAACGAAAGAAAGAAAAAAAGTATGTTTCAATAAGTAAATTCACTGGCATTAGCTTGTTTCTTTACCCTCTCACATTAATTAAAACTTACAATAATGTAATGGGCAATCCTATAAGAGAAATGAAGTGTAATCATAAAAATGAAAACTTATCTTGTTTCAAATAGCATGAATGATTTTCTTGTTGAAAGCGTTGTTGCATACATCCATCCAATGATGTACGAAAAATAGCAGAGTGGAAATGCATTGATAGTGCTTGACACTTTCTTTAATGTATTTAAAGACCTCGAATAGTGCACACGGGTCAAGAATTTGTTTTCACCCTCAAGATCAATCGACCCCTCGATTGCAGATGGTGTACTCCATAATTGATGGACTTAGGAATCTGTTAAACTATATTCACCTACATGACACAATTTAAAGAAAACCAATGCTTCTCAAAAATGTTTGTACACATGATCAATAACAAACCTTTCTTACCTTATATAGAGAAGAAGTAAGAGATCGTATCAATGGTTGTTTCCAATGAATATATCTCTTTTCTTAAGACACGTCTATTAGTCATGGAGTTTTGAAAATCTTTAGAAGCAAAACCTTGCTAACCACAACATGGATATCATTTCCAACGTCCAACCCAACACTTATCTCTTATTAGATACATTTAGTAATAAAACCTTGAAAGTTAAAATTTAAAATTAAATGAAATTTGAAAGTTGAAAATTGAAACGGTATGAAACCTTGAACTCGTAAAGGTTATTGTTCAAATTCAACGGTTCATTTAATAATTTAATTTAACGGGCTGTGGTTCGAACCTATCAATTCGAGCTAGAGAGCCGCACACGTGCTGGTCCAGCCCAGCTTGAAACTATTCGGGCTAAAAACCCTCAGCCCAAACACGGCCCATTAAAGTTCTGTTTGGTCCGGTTTAGACTATAACAAGTCGGTTCAATTCCATTTTAACAGTTCAAATTGAAAATTGACACCCTAAGCCAAAGGTAATTGGCCCTCTAAATATCCGATGAAAAGACATTAAAAGTTCTTTATTAGAAAAGGTCCATTACAACTTTTTGAGGCATGTACCATTACCATTATATGGCTGTCGACTAGTAAAGACAAGCGTCTTCAAATGGAAACTTATTAGTTATCACAGATTCACCATCAAGCCTAACTTGCTTTCACCAGAAAAGGATCGATCGCCGAAAAACTTTACACCTCACTGGTTACGTGTATGCTCACCAAAGCAAATGGCGAATTTTTTTTTTTTGGGGAAAATTACTTTATTAGTTACCATTTCAAGAGAGACGTCACATGAGAGTCAAACTTGCAATCTTTTCACTAAAATGCTTGAATCTTTCCGCGAGAACAACTGTACATTGCCTAGTTTATTTTTCTTTTTTTCATTTTTTCGTAAATAAATGACAAAATTCCATACCATTGGCGATTTAACGATATCCCCCGGTGAGCCCTATAAGCAAGAACGTGAAATGTTGACTATATATACGGAAGAAGCAGAGGAAGAAGACGAAGAAGACGAAGAAGGAAAAGATGGTTTCTAAGTCGTCTCCTCCATATGGTGATGTTCCCTTTCATGTCAAAAGGCCATACGATTCCGCTGCTTCACCTCGCTCGCCGGCTCCTCCTCCTCCGCCGCGGCATCACCATCACCATCTTCACCACTCACCAAAATTCTCGTTTCATCCGTCAGTCTCTACCCGATTATTCACAACCCACCATCTCAATCATCGAACTCAACTTTCCTTCAAATGTCCCCGAGCTCCCACCAGGTATCGAGAGCACAGATCAGTTTCCTTCCATGTCTCTCTTCACCCCTTTCGTCAGAGCCACCCAACTGATGCAACAAGACTTCGAAAATGCCCTCACCAACCTCTCTGCTACCTCCGCCGGCGGCATCGACTGTATAATCTCTGACGGTTTCTTATACTGGACTCAGAAATCTGCAGAGAAATTCTCCATTCCAAGACTCGTTTTTTACGGCATGAACAACTATGCCATGACTCTCTGCCAAGTCTTCATAATGAATAATTCCGAGTCGGTGAAACTCGGCTTGGATGAGCCCTTCACGTTGCCTGGCTTCCCATGGATCACCCTCACGTTAAATGATTTTGAGCCAAGCATGAATGGGTCAGAACCAAATGGTCCACAGATGGAATTTATGGCGGAAACCGCCATAGCTACGTCCAGAAGCAAGGCTATGGTGGTAAATAGCTTCTACGAGCTCGAGCCTGTCTTCTTGGACCACTGGAACCGTGAGTTCGGTCCAAAGGCCTGGTGTGTGGGACCCCTTTGCTTGATGGAGGCAAAACAAGAACCCGAATCCAAACCCAAAGCCGAATGGATCAAATGGTTGGACCAGAAATCGGTCGAGGGCCGGTCGGTTCTGTATGTAGCGTTTGGTTCCCAGGCTCAGATCACGGAGGAGCAGCTGAGAGAAATTGCAGTCGGGTTGGAGCGATCGGAAGTGAGTTTCTTGTGGGTGGTGAGATCGAAGAGCAAAGAAGGGTTGGATGATTTGGAGGAGAAGGTGAAAGGGAGAGGGTTGGTGGTGAGGGACTGGGTGGACCAGGTGGAGATACTGAACCACGAGAGCGTGAAGGGGTTTCTGAGTCACTGTGGTTGGAACTCGGCGATGGAGAGTATATGTGCTGGGGTTCCGATGTTGGCGTGGCCTATGATAGCGGAGCAGCACCTGAATGCGAGAATGGTGGCGGAGGAGCTGGGCGTGGGGTTGAGGATTTTGGCAAGTAACGGGTCGGTTCGTGGGTTTGTGGGTGGTGAGATGGTGGAGAAGATGGTGAAAGAGTTGATGCAAGGAGAGAAGGGAGAAGAGGCGAGAAGGAAGGTGAAGGTAGTAAGGGAAGCTGCTAGGAATGCCGTGGAAGAAGGTGGTTCGTCGTGGAACACATTGAACCAGTTAATTGATGACATGTATAGATCCGAATAATTTATGACCCGTTGGGTTGCTGACTCGAAGTATTGTAAGAAGATGGGTTTAATAATCTTTATTGTTGTCAAGCCTAGGACACACTTCAAGATCAATTTGACGTATGAGCTATGGGAAATTTATCACCAAGTGCGAAATCTCGGCCAGGCGAACCGCCGAGATTTCACCATCCATGCAAAATGTCAGTCAGTAATATATTATGTTTTGATAAATATTTTTTTTTTGTGAAGAATTATAAATAATTCATCACCGTTGGACTTTAGTATTAATTAATTGATAAAATTATAAAACGTGAAGTCATTCTAACTTTCTAATAAATGCTTGGCCCCACTAACAAAACATCATCTCTTTGTCTTTAGCTTAAGGATTTAAGGATTGAAACCTTACATTTCTTCAAATTGTCTTCTTCTTCTTCTCTAAACAACCAATAAGTCTACTGAATCGATGACCAAAGCGTGGATACACGCAGGTGAAGCTGTGAAAGTGAGGCACCGTCGGACTCTGCTATGTTTTCTTCATCATAATCTTATGAGGATCGAAAAAAAAGTTCTTAGTTTCGATCAAAATTTCATCAAAACTTGTCAAAACCTCGAAACCTGTCGAAACTTGGATCAACCTAGTTGGATCAGCTGGTTCATAAAAAAAAAATCCCAAATTTCGTGGAACCTGAAAAATTGCGTGAAAACTTAAGACTTTTTCTTGTAAATTTTGTAGTTTTCCCAAAATTTCAATTTTTTTGTTTATTTCATGCTTCCCCAAATACCATGACAAATACCCCCTCCATTAGGACTTCTGTCACATCCACTCAACCGGTACCCTACCTGGCATACCCGTGTGTGTGATCTACAACCTCGAAGATCAAGTATCGAGAAAACCAACCTCCCACATATACAATAACATAATCATGAACAGATGTAATCAATGTAATATCATAAAAACAATGAGATCAAGATAAGAATAAGAGAGACAATATAATCAGAATGCAGAAATAAATGATACCAATATATGAAAACTCACTAGTAGAGAGTATGTGGAGAAATCACTCCCCAAACGCAGCGAAAAAGTAGTTCGAATACAATTAAGGTTACAATCCAGTTCTCAAAAGAAGGGAAAGAAAGGGATAAATATCTAAGTTAATGTCTCTTCGGTTTTATATAGTATATCCTCATAAACATAAACAAAAGAAACAAGACATGGCCGCCTCCACTTCAGGGTGGGACTAATCCTAGTATGCAGCATAATCCATCGAGGGATCTCAGTGTAATCTTCGTGATCACAAGCACCTTGAGGGTAGTATGCTTCATCAACGGGTGTCTCGTAGTATGGGCCATCATGTTCTTCCGTTCCTGTAGGATAATCTAACAAAGATATTTGCACAAAAAAAAGAGTGAGTTCAAAAGAACTCAGCAAGGCAAGTTATTCCATAATAACATAAATAACATGATACAAAACATAGTATGATGCAATATGATATGAAACAAACAATGCATGCATGAATCTAACTTTATATATGTTGGTCGCTATGGTAGATATGCTTTAAGTCATAACACCATACTTCTTTGGAAAATTCTCAAATCACTCATCATCGGTTGGTAATGGGTCCTGCATCCCTCTCGGACAAATCCATGGCCGGGGTTTAGGTCACCGCTCTCTCACATCACCGTTTGGTCTAAGTATTGGTGCATGTCAAGGTAAAGCCTAGCCAAATGCAAGTCATCTACTTAATCATATCAACTCAGATCCAAATACTTGCATTCCTCCCCTCTCGGGATCCTTTCCAATATTCTTCACACTAGAGTCAGCGTATCCTATGGCTACAACCAACTCAGAATACAGACTCATCAACTCCAAAATATTATCTTGATTGTTGATAGGTTGACCAAATCAGCTCATTTTATCCCTATGAAGATCACTTATACTTTGGATAAGCTAGCTAGGCTTTATGTAGACAATGTGGTTCGTCTGCATGGAGTGCTTGTCAGCATCGTCTTTGATCGTGATCCAAGGTTCACCTGAAGGTTTTGGAATGGTTTGCAAAAGGCCTTGGGAGCCCAATTGAATATGAGTATAGCTCATCATCCACAGTCTGATGGACAATCTAACGGACAATTCAAATCTTGGAAGATATGCTTAGATTTTGTGTGGTAGATATGGGTGGCAATTGGGATGAATACCTAGCTTTGGTTGAGTTTGCCTATAACAACAGTTATCAAGCAACAATAGGCATGGCTCCATTCAAGGCTTTGTATGGTAACACTTCTAGAACGCCTTTGTATTGGACTGAGACAGGTGAAAGAAGAGTCTTGGGTCTAGAAATGATTGAAGCTGCAAGTGGTATGGTTGACATGATTAGAGAAAGGATCAAGTCTGCCCAATCTAGACAGAAATCTTATGCCGACGAGACATAATTTCCGATTGGAGAGAAAGTTTTCCTTAAAGTGTCACCTATGAAAGGGGTGATGAGATTCAATGTGAAAGGAAAGCTTAGCCCTTGTTTCATTGGACCTTTTGAGATTTTGGAAAAGGTTGGACCTGTTGCATATCGTTTATCCTTGCCCCCATATCTTGTTGGAGTTCATAATGTGTTTCATGTTTTGATGCTTCAGAAATATATAGAAAACCCGGAACACATACTACAACAAGCACCTGAAGGACTTAGTGCTGATCTTTCTTACGATGAAGGACCAGCCGAGATCCTAGAAAAAAAGGCAAACAGTTGCGGAATCGCACCATTCCTTCAGTGAAGATTCGGTGGAAGAATCACACCCTAGAAGAAGATTCATGGGAAAAAGAAGAAGACATGAAGGAGAAGTTTCCTCATCTTTTTGAAAGCACAGGTACGCTTTCAATTTCGAGGACGAAATTTCTTTTAAGGGGGGGGGGGGAGAATGTGAAACCAGCCCTATCTTAACCCTGACCCGGACTCGGATCCTTTGATGTTTGTAGGTCCAAAGACCCAGAGTGGTGGAAGAAGAGACTTGTGGGCCCTCGTAGTTGAAGATTTGGTGTATGACTCAGAGCCTATGGATATTGACAGTGATACCCATTACTTGGATACATTGTTAGTGTTCAGTGAGAAACTGCACCTAGAAGAGGGGAAGCTTAGTTGAAGTACTTGATGCACTTCTGGTCTTGTTTCGAAGGTATTTCTTTAATCTAGACTTGTTGATTGACTTGTAGGAGAAAACCCAACTCAATTTGGATCAGTTTGGCCTTCCATTTCCCTATCTAAAGTTGTTGTCATGGCTTGGTCGACTGGCCCAGTCGACCAGCCAGTCAACCAGTAGATTATTAAATACGAAAATCACAAATTTCTTGATTATTTTAAGCCTACTTATTGGGACCTCATGAATAGAACCCTACCCCAATATATTATATATATATATATATATATATATATATATATATATATTGGTATCATTTTATTCCGCACTCTGATTATCTTGTTTTTATCTTATTCATGATTCCTTTTATTATATGCTTTTACCTTGATTATTATTGTTCACGATTGTGTTATCGTGTATGTGGGAGGCATGGTTGCTCGATAATTGATTCTTGGGACTGTGGATTATATACTCGGGTATGCCCGATGGGGTACCGGTTGGGTGGATGTGACACTCTTCAGTGGTTTCAACTATAAATGCAAAGAGAAATCTGGGATTTAATCAATAGGCTAATGAGCAATAGGTTAGAGATAATTACTAACATATAATCAGACCTAATATGCTAGAGGAATCAGTTTAGGAAAGAAATCATGTTGTCATGAAAGAAAATCATAAGAATACAAGGTTAAGAATCAAATATGAGATGCATAGCATTGATAGAATAGAAAGGGTTTATACAAATGCAAAGAGACAATAGAAGAGGTGGTTGTAAGGTTGCAGCACCTTCTTCATAGTCCCAACAACAAGAATAAGATTAGACAAGAGTAGACTAGAGAGAAAATGAGGGATTACATACCTTGGAGATGAACTTAGAGAAGAGAAACGAAGAATTTTGTGAGAGCACTTCACCAATACCAAGGAGAGGCCTAAGAGGAGTCTTCCCACGTTCTCAAAGAGTTCTAGCAATAGAATAGGGTTATAACTACGAAGTCCACTTAAGTAGAGCCTAAAATGACCTAAAATCCAAAGATTCTCGGATTTAATAAGCAACTGGTTGACTGGCTTGGTCGACTAGCCAGTCGACCAGGCTAGGACAACAACTCAAAACAGGGAATTGAAGTCAAGATCAGCTCAAAATCAAAGGGGCTTCTTCCTACATCTCAAATGACTAGTCTAGGTCTGAGAATTACCTTCAATTCAAGTCCGGGAGTGCATTAGGTCCATCAACTAAACTCCCCTTCTTCAAGGTGTAGTTTCTTATCAAACATTAACAAAGCTTCCAAGTATGGAGCACCATCATCAATCTCCATGGGTTCGGGGTCAAACACCATGTCTTCTACTGAGAGGGCCCAAAATTGGTTTCTTCCTCCACTTCGGGTCTTCGGACCTACAAACATCAAGGTTTAGGGTTAGGCTAGGGCTAGATTTCACAACTTCCCTATCCAAAGTGCATATTCCCTCAAGCTGGTTATCTTAAGCATGTTGATGACTAGACTTATAAAGTTACAGTTGTCGATCACCTTGACAACCATAGGCATAAAATGTCATGGGATGTCTATGTTCATTGGTTGGAGGAGAGGATGTTACATGCATAATACTACTCAGCTCATAGGATGAATCCATTCTTGGCACTCCTCTTAGCACTAAGTTGTATTTTCCTTTTATTGTTATTCTGTTTTGAAGTTAGAAACTATATATTGAATGTTATGTGCTTAAGTAGTTAAGTTTATAATGTACTTTTCGGACAACTCTACATTGATGTTATGTACATTGAATGATATATCTACATTGATTTTTCTTAGCAAAATACAACCAATGTGTTCTTTATACTCTAATTAGCTTAAATACAGAATCCCACCCCAAAATACTCTCTAAAACCTATTGAAACTTGTACGGAAAAGTCCTCGGTTTATTCAAAATTTTCCAAGTTTCCACCTAAGTTTCCCATTTTCACCCGGTTGAAACTTGAGTTTCCCTTGAATTTTTTACCATGCCCTGTACTATAGAAAAGTCAGTTTAAGGACAAATTATCACTTCTATGACAAATTTGTCCTTATTATTATTATAATTTTTTAATTTAAATTTTTTTTTTTTTTTATATTTTAAGGGATTAAAGTTTATTAATTTACAAAATTAGACTCTCCTTCATTACCCGATTCCCAAATCCCTGATTCTACCAATTCATAATTCTTATTTTCCAAATCTTAGTTGAAGATTAGGAAATGAAAATTAATGGGTGAAACACAATCTCCAAGTAGGGTTCTTAGTTCCAACAAAGATTTATTCCTAAAGTTTCTACAAGAACTAAATTCTCTGTTCTCGCAGCATCTCATGAGCTAAGATGGATTTTTACAACACATTAGAGAGGATATCTAGTCAGTAAGAAGTAAGAACTCTAAGCACTTCTCTTAGCAAGAAACACAAATCCATCGGGCAACCGCAAAATTCTCGGTTCTGCGTTGCAGGGCGAAGCTTAGTTGGCGATCACTCATCACCTCCAAATGGGTAAGCATCTTTGGATTTGTCTCCTGTGTTCTGTTGTTCTACAACTGTTTTAGGTTTCTGTTCTATAATTTTTTTTCCTATGATGCATACATTTTAGCATCTATAAAGATATATAGGGTTTTTCTACTACACTTTTTTTTCTTTTTCCTGTTACTTTGTTCTATGTTTTTTCTGTTCACGATCTGGATTTTACTAACAAATGTGATCTAACCAGCGAGAATTGAAGTCCATGAGCTCCGAACTAAGTCGAAGACTGAGCTTCTGAACCAGCTCAATGAGCTTAAGGCTGAACTTGCCCTGCTCCGAGTGGCCAAGGTCACTGGAGGCGCACCTAACAGTGGATTTGGAAAATAAGGATTTGGAAGTGGTAGAACTAGGGATTTGGGAATCGGGTAATGAAGGAGGGTCTGATTTTGTAAATTAATAAACTTTAATCCTTTAAAATGTAAAAATAAAAAAATTTAAATTAAAAAAAAGGGCAAATTGGTCATAGAAGTGATAATTTGTCTTTAAATTGACTTAGAACTATAGTACGGGGAGGCCGATTGCAAAGTCTAAGTTTTTTTGGACTAAAAATGATATCGACCAAACCTTAGGGGGTCCAGATGAAAATTACCCTTCATTTTTTTTTCAGACTAACCGGTGTTTCTTTCATCATTTACTTTATTTTTAGTTATTAGGCTCTTTTTTGGTATGTCTTCTTATTCTCAATTATTGAAAATTTTCATCATTTTAAAATGTTTGACATCAATTTTCAGTTTTGTTTTTATTTAAATAATAAAAAAATCCTCAAAATCTATAATAGACTTTTTGTCTATTATGGATTATGGTAATAATTTCATTCTCCTCATTTATGTGTCGGTTTACTTAAAATTTTCAAGTTAAGATGAGGATGAAATGATCAATACATACTCTTTTACGAAAATCATATCTTTCTTTCCCGTTTTAGTCCAAAATCCTCTTATCTCTTCTCATCACTTTACGTCCTTGTTCATGGCTGTAGGGATTTATACAAGATATGCTCCTCTCAAGATCTGCTTGAACCGGTCTTTCATTTGTTGAGCTTCTACAAATTGATCCCTTACATAACTGTGTTGTGAATTCATCAAAGACTGTCAAATTGCCAAAAATTGGACAAGGAAATCGCCAAAAGGTTTCAAAGATTTATAAGATCAGAGGAATTGGCTTTTGTTATTTCCTATTGCTATTAGGTTTACCAACAATTACATTTTGACATACCAAATTTAATTTAATTTTATAGTTTATTATCAACAAAAGTCATCAAACCATTTTTCATTCTTGATTAACAATGAATTCTTGTACTCATTTCTTTCTTTTAAATAGGCATAATAGAAAATGAAAATTGATACAAAAAAGAGCCTTAGAGTTCTGATATCTTTTAATTTGTTTTCCAAAGATACTTTGTCATATATATAAAAACATTTCTTAGAAACCTTATTGGCTTATCAAGGAGCAACATTATGCTAATTGTTCATTTAATGCTTCTTTTATTATTAGAGAACGAAAGTAGTTGGTGAAAAAAAAAAACGATGTGGGTCATTTTTTCCCCCTACCTCTTGGTCCTCTTCTGTGGTTTTCGGGAAAAGATCAATGTTAATGATATAAATGATCATTTTGTACATTCCGGTCTAAACCCATGTTTGTATGGTCCGACCAGCCGTTTTATGTAACGTGGTTCGACCATACAGTTCATGGTAGGGCCGACCACCACGTCAAGAGTACCCGGTCAAGATAAACTTCTATACCTGTCAACTACCTAGAAGGATAAGTTAGGTAAATAACTCTTCCTAGAGTTACTTTCCTAATACAACTCTTCTCAGAGTTATATTCCAAGTCAATCTCTAATATCTTACACTATAAACGCCTTAGTCAGGCATAACAAAGTAAGTATTGATATTTTGTGTGATCAATTACATGAATTCTCTATTGAGTAGTTGTGATCATATCTCAGTGGTATTGACTTGCTCGTCGGAGACGTACCTAGACCACATAAGGTTGAGCACGTGTTTTGCAGGATCTTAATAGGGAAGAATGAGTATGATTCCGTATCAACAATCAAGTAAAGAATAATCATGATTTTTTGGTTCAGTTATTTTTTTGACCAGATGATTTTTTGGTTTAGTTGTTTTATGACCAAAATATCTTTTTATCTCTTTCTAATACTTGGTGTGATAAGGATGATTTTTCATCCTTTTCCTGGCTATCCCTAATTTAAATTATTTTATATTATCTGCTCATCCCATTTGAATTATTTTCATACTATCTCATCCTTCCATTTTGTTGGTATCTTGATATAGCTTGATTGGTTTCTCTATTGAAAACTTTTCATACATTGTATTTCCATATGTTGTATTTTAATGTTTTGTACCTTTCATTTATTGTTTAGCTACCTAAAGCATGAGATGTATGCTGTCTATATATTTGAAATTCTCTCATCTCATATAAAATTATGCAACCATTTTTCCTATCGAGATTTTGTCTTAATGTGGTATAATCCTAAACATGATTCTGCATCTTAATTAGCCATGTGTTCTTCTTCCTCCTCTTTAGTGGCTACCAATACTAAATCTGCTGATTTGGATTCCTCTTCTCCATATTTCTTTCATCACTCAGACAAACCGGGTGCTATTTTGGTCACCCAACCATTGAAGGGTGATAATTATCCGATTTGGCAACAGGCTATGCATATGGCTCTCGAAGCAAAAAACAAATTCCAATTCATGGACAACTTTCTTTCAACACCTATTTCTGATTCAACATTGATTCCTCAATGGATCCGTCATAATAGTATTGTTCTTTCATGGCTCGTCAATGCTCTTATTCTAGATATTGCTCATAGTGTCATTTATGTCTCTATTGCCCATGAGGTTTGGGATGACTTTGAGGCTCATTATTCTCAACAAAATGCACCTTGCATCTTAAAATTCGACGTGCCATTTATACTCATTAACAAAACACATCTTCATTAGGTTCTTATTACACGGCCCTGAAAGGGCTCTGGGACGAACTTTCTTTGTATAATGATCTACCACCTTGCACATGTGATTTTCTATCAAAGCATTATGATCTCATTCATAGAGATTAACTTCTTGAATCTTTGATGGGGGCTTAATGATTTTTATTCACTTTGTAGCCAATTACTTTTGATGGACCCTTTGCCGACGGTGATCATGCTTATTCTCTCTTACTTCAAGAGAAGTGTCATTGCACCATTCAGGAATGAGTAAAGCAGAAAAAATCTTCAACAAATGTGACATCACAACTAATGCAAACCTTATATGTTTGTAAATATTAATTTGTAAGCCCTTTTTGTGCATATGGATACCTAATAAAATATTTAGCTAGAGATGCTTGATGATCAAATTTATAACAAATGGATGAATGGTTAGGACCATAACGAAGGATTTCAAAAGTTTGAAGATGAGAATATGAAAGGATCTTGCCAAAAAAGACTTGAAGTGGTAACCTGCTATGTAGCAACAGTGTGGGTATATGATTAATTTGGTAAACAACTGTCAAAACATAAGGACTCCAAAACTTATGAGGTAGACATGCTTTAAATGAAAGAGCAAAAGTCACATTAAGAAGGTGGCAGTGTTTGTGTCACATCCACCCAGCCGGTACCCCATTTGGAATACCCGGGATGTGATCCACAGTCCAAGGATCAATGATCTGAGGTCCATGCCTCCCACATACACGGTAACACAATCATGAACAGTAATAATCAATGGTAAAAATAGCTAATACTAAGTATCATGAATAAGATAAGATTAACTAAATCAGAGTGCGGAATATAGATAATAATAAAGTGTGATCAAAATCATAAAGGGTGAGAAGGTGTGGTAGCCACCCTCTCAGAGCAGCGGAAAAGAAGTAAATCAAGTTAGTTACATATCCAAGTGTCACCGGAATAATTCAAAGACAAGTTAATTACAATATCCAAGGTTCCACAAATACACCAGGGGAATGGGGCACTATGCTAGGGTTTCTTCTATACTAATGGTAGTCTCCTCAACAGTATGGATGAAGTAAACCCAGCGCTGCCGCTCCCGCACAACTGTGGGGCTAACCCTGGTGCGGATAGTAATCCTCCTCGGCTCCAATATACGGATCCTCACCGACGCCACTACCCGGAGGGTAGTATGTGGAATCATAGTCCGCCTCATAGGAGGTGCCATCGTAATCTTCGGTACCTGGAATGTAATCTAAAACATTTGCACAAAAAGGAATGAGTTCGAAGAACTCAGCAAGGAAGTTATTCCATAATTAGAAATCATACACATTCAGAACATATAATAATGCAATGTGATATGGAACATATGATGCAGATATGAGCCTGACTCTATGAATGCTGGTCTCTAGGGTAGACATGCTTTAAGTCATAGCACCGTACTTCTCTGGGTCGTCAGTCACTCTCCCATTTCCATATCTTGGGAATGCTCGGGGAAGATCGGTAAAGTCATCAAAAGCCGTGGTAAGGGGATCGGTCACCACTCTCTCACATCACCATTTGCTCAAGTACTGGCGCATGTCACAATAAAGCCTAGCCCAATGCAAGTCATCTACTCAGTCGATCAAGTCAGATTCAGATACGTCCATTCCTCGCCCCCGGCGATCCTTTCTGGTATTCTTCACACTAGAGTCAGCGAAATCCCGGATTTCGGATTCATCAACCCTATTGGTCATCCACATATAGTAAATGGGAAGCTCTCACGTCCTCTCACGGATTGGTTACCGGTCTTGAGTGCCCGTGAGCCCAAGTCAATCCATATGCAACTCTACCAATAAATGGCCCCTTTCAGGTATCCGTAGCATGGTTTATGTCCCCTACCGGATTGGCTACTGGCCTAGAGCGCCCATCCAACCATACACTACCACGGGTTGTTCGGTCTCAATGCCCTTCCGATTCGGGTCTGACACGACAAGGATGAACCTAGCCACACAACTAGACAATCCTATGTATGTCATCCAATAACTCGGGAGAGTGTCGATAGGCACCATCGGAGAACATCCCATACTATTCCCTCCGATGCCCAAGGACAGAAGTGTCATTAGGACACCCCTCAATCCCAAGTCATACGTAAGCAATCACATATCCAATCTCATCATTTCTCATGCATCCAATGCATATTCATAATAGTAATCAAATCATGATATTGAAACGAATCATTATAAACGTAAGCAAATCAAAATGATAAAGTAACACAACAAGAGTATAAAGATTTAAATGCTATTGTTCTAACACATATGTAACACTCTCATAATGATTGAAAGGAAATTTAGAGATTTCATTCTTTAAATGAAGCACAGTTCAATATTTGATGACTTATATGTTTATGGATATAACCATCCTTACCTTGGATGAGTTGATGATGAATTGAGAATACCAAGAATAGTCCAATAGAATTGTTAAGGCCCTAAACAAACATCAACAATAAGTTAGAAAAGAAGTCGGGAAGATCGGATGTCATTTGGGTCAAAACTGAACAAGGTTGCTGTCAGCAACAACTTTGGTCGATGGTCTTGGTCGATGGTATCGACCAAAAGTATCGACTAAAATTGTCCTCGGGGCAGAATAGTGGATTTTGGGGATTTTGGTCCAAAATGAGTCTTCCGGTGTTCGGATCAATCTGAAACTTGGAGGCATACTTAACAACAGTAGTAGGACACTATAAATCAAGGAATTAACCCAATCCAATGGTCTAATTAAAAAGCCCCAATTTGAGCTATCAAGTTCAAGTGATAAACATCATGGCATGAGTTGGAATTGATTGCATTGATAAGGAATAGCATGCAATAGCTAGAGGAACTAATAGAAATTCGATTGGAATCATATGGCAATGTTAAACATGAACATAATACACTCTATAGCTCAGTTTGATATCAAATGATATGATGTTAATAGGTAAATCATGGAATACATATGCTAGGCATGAGATATAAGCATTAGCATCAATGAATGGCTAAGGGAATCATGGATTGAGCATGAGTAGGCACTTGGAGTGGTGGTTGCAAGGTTGCAGCACCATTCCAAATGTCCCATCAGCAAGATGACAATAGAAAAGAGTAGAAAAGGGTAGGGTAGAGAGTGGAAGGAGGAGTCATACCTTAGTGTGGAAGATGAAGACAAGAATCAATGATAAACTAAGTGTCTTTGATGAGATACCCTTCACACTAACCAAGGAGCTGCTTTGGGAAGCTCTCCCCACGTTCCCAGTGTGAGAAAAATGATTGCAAAAGGCTCAAGGCTCGAGGTCATATTAAATAGAAAAGGAATATTCCATGGAATCATTAACTTGCGCAGTCGGGATTTTTGGTCGATGGTCCTTGGTTGATGGTATCGACTAAAATGATCGACCAAAATATTTTCAGCAGAAAACTCAGGTTTAGAATAGCAACTTCAAGTAGGGATTTGAAAGGCTATACAAGGTCAAATTGAGTGAGGTTTTCTTCCACAATTCAATCAAGAAGTCTAGTTTCGGGGAATACCTTCGGATTGTGCACAGGAGGTCATTTGGTACATCAACCATATTAATCTTCTCCGATGCGCAGACTTTCCTTAAACACTAACAATGCATTTAAACAAGGGGTATCATTGTCAATGCCCATGGGCTCGGTCTCCGAATCATGATCATCAATCAGAATGGTCCATAAATCTCTTCTTCCACCGCTTCGGGTCCTCGAACCTGAATACAACAGTGGATCCGGGTCAGGGTCAAGGTTAGAATAGTGCTGGATATTACATTCTCCCCCCCTTAAAAGAATTTCGTCCTCGAAATTGAAAGCGTACCTGTGCTTCCAAAAAGATGAGGAAACTTCTCCTTCATGTCTTCTTCTTTCTCCCATGAAGCTTCTTCAGGGGTATGGTGCGATTCCGCAACTGCTTGTCCTTTCTATCTAGGATCTCAGTTGGTCCTTCATCGTAAGAAAGATCGGCACTAAGTCCTTCGGGTGCTTGCTGTAGTATGTGCTCCGGGTTTTCTAGGTATTTCCGAAGCATTGAAACATGGAACACATTGTGAACTCCAGCAAGTGACGGAGGCAAGGCCAAGCGGTATGCTACAGGTCCAACCCTTTCCAAAATCTCAAAAGGTCCAATGAAGCGGGGACTAAGCTTTCCTTTCACATTGAATCTCGTCACCCCTTTCATAGGTGATACTTTAAGGAAGACTTTCTCTCCAATTGGAAATTCTAAGTCGGTTCTTCTCTTGTCGGCATACGACTTCTGTCTAGATTGAGCAGACTTGATCCTTTCCCGAATCATGTCAACCATATCACTGGTAGCTTCAATCCTCTCTGGACCTAAGACTTTTCTTTCACCAGTCTCAGTCCAATACAAGGGTGTTCTACAAGTGTTACCATACAAAGCCTTAAACGGAGCCATGCCTATTGTTGTTTGATAACTGTTGTTATAGGCAAACTCGACTAAGGCTAGGTGTTCATCCCAATTTCCACCCATGTCAACTACACAAGACCTAAGCATGTCTTCAAGAATATGAATTGTCCGCTCAAATTGTCCATCAGACTGTGGGTGATGAGCTGTACTCAGATTCAATTGGGTTCCCAAGGCTTTCTGCAGTCCATTCCAAAACCTTGAGGTGAACCTAGGATCACGGTCCGAAACGATACTCACTGGCACTCCGTGTAGACGAACTACATTGTCCACATAAAGTCTAGCTAGCTTATCCAAAGAGTAGGTGATCTTCATAGGAATGAAATGGGCTGATTTAGTCAACCTATCAACAATCACCCACACAGTGTCATTTCCCTTACTCGTCCGCGGCAAGCTAGTCACAAAGTCCATTGAGATATCTTCCCACTTCCAACTAGGAATAGGAAGGGGCTGAAGTAATCCAGATGGGGGTTGGCAAACAGCTTTCACACGTTGGCAAGTTTCACACCTGGCAACAAAGTCTTCAACATCTGCTTTCAAACCATTCCACCAAAAATGTTCCCTTAAGTCCTTGTACATTTTGGTACTTCCAGGGTGTACTGTAAAGATGGACTGGTGTGCTTCTTTCAATATTTCTTTCTTGATTTCATCAACAGCATGGCACACAGAGTCTACCTCTAAACAATAAGGTACCATCCATAGATGTACTAAAAGCAGGGTCCATTTCTGAATTCGAGGCAATCTTATCAATCTTCTCTTTCAACTCTTGATCAGAACTTTGCAAGGCAACAATTCTATCTCTAAGGGAGGATCTTGCAGTCATGGCGTAGAGAATACAATCCGAACCCTTAGGGACCACTTCCAAACCAAATCTTTCCATCGAGGACAACAAAGGCCGACTCAAAGCATTTAAATCCAACTCTTTTCTTTGACTCTTTCTACTAAGAGCATCCGCCACTACATTTGCTTTACCCGGGTGGTACCGGGATGTCACAATATAGTCGAGACCAACTCCAACCATCTTCTCTCGTCTCATATTCAGCTCCTTCCGGGTGAAGAAGTATTTCAAACTTTTATGATCCGTAAAGATGGCGATCTTCTCACCGTATAGATAGTGTCTCCAAATTTTCAAAGCAAATACGACAGCTGCAAGCTCTAAGTCATGAGTGGGGTAGTTCCGCTCATAATCCTTTAGTTGTCGAGAGGCATAAGCCACTACCTTTCCGTGTTGCATCAACACGCAGCCCAAACCGATTTTAGAAGCATCGTGTAGACCGTCAATCCACCGGAACTATCGGTATAGTCGAACCGGGCGCTTGTCAATCTAACTTTCAGCTCTTCAAGTTCTTCTCACAAGAATTGGTCCAGATAAACTTCTCTTCTTTTCTAGTTAGCTTAGTCATAGGGGCAGCCAACCTAGAAAAGTTTTCAATGAACCTCCGGTAGTAGTATCCTCGCTAATCCAAGAAAACTTCTTATCTCAATCACGGTCTTCGGTCTTTCCCAATCAAGCAACAGTTTGGACTTTCTGCGGGTCAACACGAATACCCTCGGCTGAAACAACATGGCCAAGAAATACTACACTTGAGAGCCGGAAGTCACACTTGCTAAATTTAGCATAGAGTTTCTTTTCTCTCAACCTTTGCAACGTGCAGTCTGGGTGCTCCGCATGCTCTTCCTCATTCTTTGAGTAAATCAAGATGTCATCAATGAAAACGATTACAAATTTATCGAGTACATCGTGAAATACTCGGTTCATGAGGTCCATGAACACGGCAGGGGGCATTAGTCAGGTCGAAAGGTATCACTTTAAATTCATAATGTCCGTACCTTGTTCCGAACGCTGTCTTAAGGATGTCACTTGACTTCACCTTCAGCTGGTGATATCCCGATCTCAAATCAATCTTTGAAAAGACAAGCAGCACCCTTCAACTGATCAAAAAGGTCATCAATCCGAGGCAAAGGGTATCTGTTCTTGATTGTCAGCTTGTTCAATTCCCGGTAGTCAATGCACAGACGCATACTACCATCTTTCTTCTTTACAAACAAGACCGGAGCTCCCCAAGGCGACACACTTGGCTGCACGAAACCTCTCTCTAAGAGTTCATTTAATTGAGTTTGCAACTCTTCGAGTTCGGTAGGTGCCATTCTGGAAGGGGCCTTGGATACAGGAGCCGCTCCAGGAATTAAGTCTATAGAAAACTCAACTTCCCTATCAGGAGGCAAACCTGACAAGTCATCCGGAAAAACATCAGGGAATTCACTAACAACTCTGACTTCTTCAAGTCTCTTCTTCTCTCTGACCTTGCTTCCAGACGAAGCATCTCCCAAAAAGGCATGGACTTGCATTAGAGTGGACAAGGTCTTCTTGCTAAATCATCCCTTCTCTCCTTGAAATTCGAAAACTGAATTCTCTTCTACACGGAATTGAATCTTCTTTGAGGAGCATAAGATCACGGCATTGTAGGAAGTCAACCAGTCGATTCCCAAGATTACATCAAAATCTCTCATGTCAAACAATACAAGGTTTGCCTTCAGATTTCTTCCACAAATCAAAATAGAACAATCTTCTAACACTTCATCTAGTTTAACAGCAGACCCAACAGGGGTACAAATAGATAAATGACTAGATAAACATCGAGGTGTCAAGTTAGTTCTCAAGGCAAAAGTAGATGATATGAATGAATGTGATGCACCCGTATCAAATAATACAAATGCGGGAAGAGAAGCTACTAACAGAGTACCTGTTACAACATCGTGGCAGGGGTCTTGCTCGGTACCAGATATGCTAAACACTCGCCGCGAGGGAGGGGCAGAAGTAGCAGCAGGAGTACTCTTCACTACAGAAGCTTGAGGTTGCACAGACTTCTTGGGGCAGGAACGAGCATAATGGCCTGCTTGCTTGCAGAGGAAGCAAGTAGTATCTTTCGGTCCAATAGGAGCTGCAGCAGGGGGAGGTCTCTGATAAGCTGGTCTAGGATTCACCATCCTAGGCCTAGGAGGATAAGTAGCTCCCTGAGGTCTGGCTCCACTGGACTGACCATAATAGCTCACAGAAGGGGAATTAGGATTCCGACCAACATTTCTCGGTTGAAAGGCGGGTGCAGGATAAGGAGTAGGTCTAGCAAAACGCCGATCGGTGTGGTCCACAAATCCGAAGGTCTAGGTTGCCGTGGTTTCGGAACTCGAGCATTTTCCTTTTCATTTTCTTCAAGCTTCTTCGAGTTTTGAACCACCCGAGCATATCCTTCAAGAGGCAAGACAAGTGAGGTATGCCTTAATAGAAGGTCGCAAACCCTTGAAAAACTTTTTCGCCTTGGCTTCTTCGGACTTAATAGACTCGGGGGCAAAGAAGAAAAGTTCTTCAAATTTCTGCGATACTCAAGCACGGACAAAGTACCTTGTACTAAGGCCATGAACTCGGCCTCCTTTGCGTCCTTTACAGCTTCCCGGAAAGTAGTTCTTGCAAAAAGCTTCCTTAAACTTCTCCCGAGGTAACAACACCACCATTCAAGGTCTTAAGGATAGGCCTAGTGGAAGCCCACCATGCATCGCCTTCTTGCTGAAGCTTCGCTCGGCAAACAACACTTTCTCGAGCATCGAAACATTGCAAATGTCTCAAGGCCTTCTCCAACTCACGAAGCCACTTGTTCGGAAAGAGGGTGTCCTTTGTTGCACCAAGAAAGGAAGGTACTTGTAACTTTAGGAAACTTTCCATCAAACGGGTGTGGGGTGTCCCGGTGAATCTTTCCATAAGAGGGGCTGCGACTCCAGAAGTTCCAATTCCGGCACGGTTCTCATTGCGAAGGGTAGCAAAACCAGTCATCATTTGATTAAATTGGGCAGCTCGCTGTTGCATCATGTTGGTCATGACGCTGGCGATATCTCTAAAGCTTCCGATATCGGGGGCACCAGGAATGCCATTCGTGGTGTGGCTATCGTCCCGTGTCTCGCTGATCGAGCCCCCAAGCAGGGGTTTCTTCGTTTCCGTTGCTTCCGGATCCGACGGAACGATTTCTATGTAAGACCATTCTGCAAGGATCAAAGATAAGGATACCAAAATTTCAAATTTGACAAAGACAACTTGGCCAACGAATAGGATAACCAAATCATGGTTAGAATTTTCAATATAACAGTAAAATAAATCAGCATTGATCAAAATCCAGAGGAAATGAGTCAAAGAATCAAAAATTCCCAAAATAACCCAATGCAGAAAAAAATGGAGAATTTTGGTCGATGCTTCTTGGTCGATGGTATCGACCAAAATGATTGACCAAAATAAATTCTGCACGAAAATCAGATTTAAAGGGCCCACTTCTCATTTCATTTTCATTTCTCACTCAACCATTTCGAGTTTAGCTCTGGAGAAAGCGATTTTCTAGGGTTTTCAAAAGTGCAAGGACTTGATTCAATGCTTCAATCATTCTTGATAATCTCACTTGATCATCTACACAAGTAAGTTCTCTTTCTTTTTCTCTTTTCTTGTAAACTTCATTCACCATTGTTGTGTTCTTCAATAAAGCTGAGTAATACTTGTAGCTAATGGTTAGAATCATACATATAAATGATTAGAAACATGTTTTCATAACTTTTCAAGTAAGATTAAGTTCTAAACACAAGATTGCATCTACTTTGGTTACCAAAACACTATTCATTTCACAAAAACTCAACTTTACAAGCACTTGTCTCATTTTCAACCCAAAAGGAATTTTGACATGAAACAAATTTCTACAACACTGATCTACTAGGGGAAAAGTGTTCCCACTCTCCATTCGGTCAAATTCCAATTTTTCAAAAATCACAAATGCAAGCCAAAAGAGGGATTTTTCTCTCTCTTACTTGCTGAATTTTCACTTTGAATATGCCAAAAAGATGGATTTTCACCAAATAAAGTATTCTAGCATGCTTGCATAGGTCTTATGCATATGTTAGAATGATCAAATCAAAATTTCACCAAAAATCGAATTTTCTGAAAATTTACGAAAATGCCCTTCATCTAACAATCATACACTGAGACTAATCCAAATGAGTTTCTTTCTTTGTTTCAACAGATACACCATGCCTAGAGGAGGGAGACGAGTGGACAGGGGTAGAGGACTTGTTCCCCGGGCTGAGGTCATAGACGAGGAGCATTTCACTACTCCTATGGCGGAGTTTCTATACGAACATTATTTCCATGATATACCGATCGAGCACGGATGATTGGTGGATGTGGATGATTTAGAGGTATTTCGCATCCGAGAGAGATTAGAGGCTATGGATTGGCTTCACTTATACACTACGGCACAACCAGTCTACCCAGATCTTATCAGATACTTCTATAGTAATCTGACTTACCGTATAGAGGATGATCCGAGGGATGGTTCTAGGATTGTCATGGATTCCATGGTCGGAGGTAGAGAGATCAGTTTCACTACGAGGACACTGGCTCGCATCTTAGATGTACCGATCGTACGACATTCCCGTTGGTGGATTCCCGCTGGTACAGATATCACAGAGGTGCTTCTTCCCTATGAGCTATACGAGGTGTGCATGACTCTATGGGATGACATTGACTGTTATATGCCCCGGTGTGGTACCGCAATGCGTCCTTCAGCTAGAGTTATCGCTAGCATCGTCGGGCGAAACATCCTTCCGAAGGCAGGGCATCATAGCAAAGTGTCGGCGATGGAGGCACTGGTCATTTATAGTATGTATATTGGAGTACAAATCGATTTAGCATACATCATGCTAAATGTCATGATTGATTGGATCGAGTTTCCTGGGGATAGGAACTTGGCTTTCGGTCGACTCTTTACTCGTATCTTTGAGTACTTTGGTGTGGACTTGGAGCATACACCTACGATTCAGGGTCGAGATTTAGGTGAGCCCATTTGTACATGGTTGATCAGGAAGATGGGGCTCCAGGATGCAGTCAGAGCAGGGGATGAGGATGATATCGATGATGCATCAGGAGATGACGACTCAGAGGATGATAGTACTGATGATGATGATGGTGGTGACGATGATGAGCATAGTGAGGATGATGATCAGGGTCATGAGGAGGCTCCGAGGCATGAGGAGGTTCCCGCTCCATGATTTACTGAGGTCGGAGGCCCATCACGCACGACTTCTGAGGCTCCAGATGTGGCTTCTCATCAGTCGTCGATTTACTCTATTCTTGAGAGGATCGAGGCTCGGCAAGAGAGGATGGAGTTACACATGTGCACCCTCGGTGAGAGGTTTGCACGACTGGAGGAGGAGTTCAAATCTAGGAGGGATCAGACAGATCGCAGGAGTCGTTCACCTACATAGACAGCACTAGGAATTTTCTTTTATGTCATCATGGATGTATTTCTCTTTTCAGACTTGTAAAAATTTCCCTATGAAATCAATGAAGTTCAGTTATTTTGTCTATATTATTGTGTCTTATTCATGGGTCAAATTATGTTTCAATATTTTGGTTTCTAGTCCAGGTTATCTATTATTCACTTCTAGGAACACTTGAGTCACTTCCGGATCAGTGACTCGAAATGTTCCGTCACCGTTTCTGTGGTCGGGGTTCCACTTGATCTTGGGCTCTGATACCAATCTGTCACATCCACCCAGCCGGTACCCCATTTGGAATACCCGGGATGTGATCCACAGTCCAAGGATCAATGATCTGAGGTCCATGCCTCCCACATACACGGTAACACAATCATGAACAGTAATAATCAATGGTAAAAACAGCTAATACTAAGTATCATGAATAAGATAAGATTAACTAAATCGAGTGCGGAATATAGATAATAATAAAGTGTGATCAAAATCATAAAGGGTGAGAAGGTGTGGTAGCCACCCTCTCAGAGCAGCGGAAAAGAAGTAAATCAAGTTAGTTACATATCCAAGTGTCACCGGAATAATTCAAAGACAAGTTAATTACAATATCCAAGGTTCCACAAATACACCAGGGGAATGGGGCACTATGCTAGGGTTTCTTCTATACTAATGGTAGTCTCCTCAACAGTACGGATGAAGTAAACCCAACGCTGCCGCTCCCGCACAACTGTGGGGCTAACCCTTGTGCGGATAGTAATCCTCCTCGGCTCCAATATACGGATCCTCACCGACGCCACTACCCGGAGGGTAGTATGTGGAATCATAGTCCGCCTCATAGGAGGTGCCATCGTAATCTTCGGTACTGGAATGTAATCTAAAACATTTGCACAAAAAGGAATGAGTTCGAAGAACTCAGCAAGGAAGTTATTCCATAATTAGAAATCATACACATTCAGAACATATAATAATGCAATGTGATATGGAACATATGATGCAGATATGAGCCTGACTCTATGAATGCTGGTCTCTAGGGTAGACATGCTTTAAGTCATAGCACCGTACTTCTCTGGGTCGTCAGTCACTCTCCCATTTCCATATTTTGGGAATGCCCGGGGAAGATCGGTAAAGTCATCAAAAGCCGTGGTAAGGGGATCGGTCACCACTCTCTCACAACACCATTTGGTCAAGTACTGGCGCATGTCACAAGAAAGCCTAGCCCAATGCAAGTCATCTACTCAGTCGGTCAAGTCAGATTCAGATACGTCCATTCCTCGCCCCCGGCGATCCTTTCTGGTATTCTTCACACTAGAGTCAGCGAAATCCCGGATTTCGGACTCATCAACCCTATTGGTCATCCACATATAGTAAACGGGAAGCTCTCACGTCCTCTCACGGATTGGTTACTGGTCTTGAGCGCCCGTGAGCCCAAGTCTATCCATATGCAACTCTACCAATAAATGGACCCTTTCAGGTATCCGTAGCATGGTTTATGTCCCCTACCGGATTGGCTACCAGCCTAGAGCGCCCATCCAACCATACACTACCACGGGTTGTTCGGTCTCAATGCCCTTCCGATTCGGGTCTGACACGACAAGGATGAACCTAGCCACACAACTAGACAATCCTATGTATGTCATCCAATAACTCGGGAGAGTGTCGATAGGCAATCCCATACTATTCCCTCCGATGCCCAAGGACAGAAGTGTCAGTAGGACACCCCCCAATCCCAAGTCATACGTAAGCAATCACATATCCAATCTCATCATTTCTCATGCATCCAATGCATATTCATAATAGTAATCAAATCATGATATTGAAACGAATCATTATAAACATAAGCAAATCAAAATGATAAAGTAACACAACAAGAGTATAAAGATTTAAATGATATTGTTCTAACACATATGTAACACTCTCATAATGATTGAAAGGAAATTTAGAGATTTCATTCTTTAAATGAAGCACAGTTCAATATTTGATGACTTATATGTTTATGGATATAACCATCCTTACCTTAGATGAGTTGATGATGAATTGAGAATACCAAGAATAGTCCAATAGAATTGTTAAGGCCCTAAACAAACATCAATAATAAGTTAGAAAAGAAGTTGGGAAGATCGGATGTCATTTGGGTCAAAACTGACCAAGGTTGCTGTCAGCAACAACTTTGGTCGATGGTATCGACCAAAAGTATCAACCAAAATTGTCCTCGGGGCAGAATAGTGGATTTTGGGGATTTTGGTCCGAAATGAGTCTTCCGGTGTTCGGATCAATCTAAAACTTGGAGGCATACTTAACAGTAGTAGGACACTATAAATCAAGGAATTAACCCAATCCAATGGTCTAATTAAAAAGCCCCAATTTGAGCTATCAAGTTCAAGTGATAAACATCATGGCATGAGTTGGAATTGATTGCATTGATAAGGAATAGCATGCAATAGCTAGAGGAACTAATAGAAATTCGATTGGAATCATATGGCAATGTTAAACATGGACATAATACACTCTATAGCTCAGTTTGATATCAAATGGTATGATGTTAATAGGTAAATCATGGAATACATATGCTAGGCATGAGATATAAGCATTAGCTTCAATGAATGGCTAAGGGAATAATGGATTGAGCATGAGTAGGCACTTGGAGTGGTGGTTGCAAGGTTGCAGCACCATTCCAAATGTCCCATCAGCAAGATGACAATAGAAAAGAGTAGAAAAGGGTAGGGTAGAGAGTGGAAGGAGGAGTCATACCTTAGTGTGGAAGATGAAGACAAGAATCAATGATAAACTAAGTGTCTTTGATGAGATACCCTTCACACTAACCAAGGAGCTGCTTTGGGAAGCTCTCCCCACGTTCCCAGGTGAGAAAAATGATTGCAAAAGGCTCAAGGCTCCATGTCATATTAAATAGAAAAGGAATATTCCATGGAATCATTAACTTGGCAGACTGGGATATTTTGGTCGATGGTATCGACCAAAATGATCGACCAAAATATTTTCAGCAGAAAACTCAGGTTTAGAACAGCAACTTCAAGTAGGGATTTGAAAGGCTATACAAGGTCAAATTGAGTGAGGTTTTCTTCCACAATTCAATCAAGAAGTCTAGTTTCGGGGAATACCTTCGGATTGTGCACTGGAGGTCATTTGGTACATCAACCATATTAATCTTCTCCGATGCGCAGACTTTCCTTAAACACTGACAATGCATTTAAGCAAGGGGTATCATTGTCAATGTCCATGGGCTCGGTCTCCGAATCATGATCATCAATCAGAATGGTCCATAAATCTCTTCTTCCACCACTTTGGGTCCTCGGACCTGAATACAACAGTGGATCCGGGTCAAGGTCAAGGTTAGAATAGGGCTGGATATTACAGTTTGTGTTCTACAACTCCATTTTGTTGGGGCGTATCAACGCAACTATGTTGATGAATAATACCATGGTTTGTAAAAAAAATCATTTGAAAGGTAATTAAAAAAGTCACAAGCATTATTAGTTTGGAGTTGTTTAATTTGATATCCAAATCAGGTTTTGATCATAGCAAATTTTTTTCTTAATTGGAACAAGCATTAGATTTATGATTTAACAAAAACACCCAGTGCATCATGAAAAATCTTCTATAATAATTAAAAAGTATTTCCCACCACAAATTAAGGGGATGAAGTACAGTCCCCATATATCATAATGTATCAATTCGAACAAGAAGTGGTGGAATACTAGATGGAAAAGGAAGTCAAGTTTTCTTAGTTAAAGGACAAATGGAGTAAATACAATTTTTATGAAAATAAATATGTGGATCCCAATGTGCAATATAACTAGAAACTTTTAAAGATGGATGATCTAAATCAGAATGTCAATGGTCCTTGGCTGGAGAAGCAATAATAGCAATGGGATAATTCAATCTAAGTAATAGAGTCCATTGCACGCCTTACCCAGCCAAATCCTCTCCTTCGTGCATGAGTCCTGTATCACACAATGATCATGATAGAAAGTTAGGAAACAATGAAGTTGTTGGATAAGTTGCATAACATATAACAAATTATAACCAAAGGAAGGAACATGTAATACGTTTGTGAGAGGTAAAGTGGATATATGGCTGCAATTTTCAATATGTGTAATAGAAGCAAACCACCATTAGGAAGGCGAATGGATTGTGTGTGAGGAACAAAATTGTCCTCACCCCATTTCAGGTATATCAATGCCCTAAATGCTATAACTGAACTTACAAGCTTTGCTAAGACAACTTTTTTACCTGACTGGAATGAGGCACTGGATAATGAAATTGCAGGTCTTGAACTTAACATGAATTGGCCTTTTGTACATTTGCTCTCAACTAAGAAATCTATAATTTGTAAAGGGGTTTATAAAATCAAATGACATTCGTATGGATCAATTGAACGGAAAACAAGTTTGGTAGCAAAGAGTTACACTCAAATTGAAGGAGTTGATTTCCACGAGATATTTGCTCCAGTTGCTAAGTTGGTTTCTATTAGAACACTTTTTGCCATTGTTGTTATCAAGGGATGATTATTCATCAATTGGACTCAACAATGCCTTTCTTTATGGCAATCTTGATGAAGAGGTGTGTATATGATTCTTCCGCTTGGTTATTATCGAAAGGGGGAGAAATTGATTTGTCGTTTTTATGAATCATTATATGGGCTTAAGCAAGCATCCCGTAATTAGTTTTTCAAGCTTTCTGGTGCCTTTATTGATTTTGGATACACACAATCTAAGGCATGTTACTCTTTGTTTTCTCTACTTACAGTGTCTTCATCTACCTTTATGCTTGTATATGTTGATAACATTTTGATTGTTGCTCACATAACTGTGACTTATAATATAAAATAATTTCTTCAGTGACATTTCTAGATTAAAAATCTTGGTTTGCTCAAATATTTCCATGGTCTTGAGGTGACACTTTTCAAGAAATGTATTTTCATTAACCAACGAAAATATACATTAAACATGTTAACTGATGGTTGTATCATAGGTGCTAATCTGACTCAATTTCCTATAGAACAATACCTCAAGTTGACTATTTCTAATAGTGAGCCATTTTTGTATTTGATGCGTCCAAAATCTGCTCAGCCCTTAGATCTCCTTGTGATGACTTGCAAAACGAAAGCGTCAGATGTGGCCCGACCGCTGGGGTCGGGAGTCCACCTCCGAAGGCTAAGTCAGTTAATGAACTTAATCACAAACGGCTCTGTTAGACGCACAGAGCTAAGGAATGAAAAACTAGGAAAGTGATCTAGATCGTAAGCCCCTGATAGTTTACGTCTACCAGTGTGTGTATGGATTTGAGTCCCCTCACCTCGTAGTTGAGTAAGGTTTATATAGAGTGTACCTTCAAATCTTCTTCGTTGGATTCATCTGAGCCTTCTTCGGATAGTCGTTGGATCCTAACAGTTAGATCCGTTGAGCGATAGACTTCTACTAGTTTGAACTAGTAGAGGACTCCTGAGATAACCTCACGGTTATTCAATGATTATCCCTTTAATAATGATAAGTGACAACCGCCAAGTTGTGTGCCATCATTAGGGTAATTAACCTAATCCATAAGTCAAATTAGGGCGTGCCTGTTGCCGATTTAGTTTTCTTCCTCAACAATCTATCTTCTGGACCCTGCTCGCTCGGAAGCGAGTCGATTCCCTCCGTCTCGACCAGGGTCGAGGGTCAAACCGAGTACAAACCAGGTTCGATCATATTTCCTCCGTATCACGAGCCCCCTAGACCAAGCATTTGGTCAATCCCGAGGGCTTGGTTTTTTACTGGGTTCTTCGTCAGGTAATAGTCTCTGCATATCCCACTAAATGTCATATCACATTTAATGCGGTGGTCGCTTTTCCTCGAGCTTTGTGAGGGCAATGCCACGCGTCTCTTTGCAGTCGATCTATCGTGGCTCACATAACCCAAGCAACGGTTTCCGAACACCTGTTTTGGATTCGTGAGTTCAAACTTTCAAAACGTCTTCAAATCTCGACCGTTGATGCTGAATCAATGTCGATCGTTTAGGTCCTTGAACACTCGTGCGGGTGCTTAAAAGCGGTTCGTTGTCTTCATAGGTTTCATTCTTCTTGTCTGGAATTTGAACCTTTGTTGTCTGCTTCGCCTTCTCGCTCTCAAGCCTTTGCTTCACTGAATCAGTAAGTTTACTGATCCTTTTGCAAAGTTTAAACTTCCTGTCTTCAGTTTTTTTTTGTACCTTACTAAAACTAGTAATGGAGGATAATAGGGTTTCTTCTTCCCTGGTACCCAGTGTCAGTAATAGTAGTGGTAACTGTCACATCCTCCCAGCCGGTACCCTAACTGGCATACCCGAGAGTGTGATCCACAGCCCCGAAGATCAAGTAATGAGGAAATCATCCTCCCACATATACAGTTACATAATCATAAACAGGAAATAATCAGGGTTTAAATAGTATAACAAAAGATTAAAGCCAAGAAATGAATAATCTATATAGTCAGAGTGCAAAATGATACCAGATGTAATCACATCAAAAGAAGTAGAGTGAGGCGGAAACTCACTCCACAAAATACAGCGGAATGCAGAATGTAAGTCTAAAAGAAATAATATCTAAAACAAAGGAACTAAGATAAAATTCTAACATCAGGGTTTTCAATTCTATAAATAACGTCTTCAAAATAGTGGACTTCATCAATCCATTTGAGACGTTCCACGTATACGTTGTCTTTAATCGTAGTATGCATCTTGATCAACTGAGGGATCATCAAAGTAATCTTGATGGTTGCCAACACCTTGCGTGTAGTACGCTTCATCGGCTTGCGCTTCATCGAACTGTTCGCCATAGAATTCAGTACCTGTAGAATAGTCTAACAATGTACAAAAGGAATGAGTTTTGAAGAAACTCAGTAAGGCAAGTTAATCCATAACAACATAAACAACATGTGGCAAAACATAACAAGATGCAATGCAATATGAGATAGATAATGTATGTATGCAACTAAACTCTATGTATGCTGGTCTCTAAGGCAGACATGCTTTAAGTCATAGCACCGTACTTCTTAGGGAAGGTCTCAATCACACCCTCAACCATTTAAGATATCTTGGGTTCCCTCAACCATTTAAGATATCTTGGGCAGCCGGTTGGTAATGGGTCCTGCATCCCTCTCAGACAAACCATGGTAGGGGGTTAAGTCAACACACTCTCTCACAACCATTTGGCATAAGTACCGGCGCATGTCAGGGAAAAGCCTAGCCCAATGCAAGTCATCTAGTCAATTACATCAAGTCAGGTCCAGATACTTCCATTCCTCCCCTCTCGGGATCCTTTCCGGTATCCTTTCCACTAGAGTCAGCGTATCCGACTCTCTCAAATACGGACTCATCAACCCTATTGGTTATCCACATATGGTAAACGGGAAGCTCTCATGTCCCCTCACGGATATACTCACCGGTCTCGAGCGCCCATGAGCCCAAGTCTAGCCATATGCAACCCTCCAATACATGGCCCCCACAATGTGATTCCCGTCCTCTCATGGGTTGGTTACCGGTCTTGAGCGCCCGTGAATCCCCATTGCTGCCACGGGTCGTTCGGTCTCAATACCCTTCCGAATCGGGTCTGATATAACAGGGGTATAACCTAGCCAAACACTGCTAGACATCCCTAGGTATGACAACCAATGATTCGGGAAAGTGTTGATGGGCAACCTCGGAAACATCCCATACTATTTCCGATAATGTCCAAGGACAGAAGTGTCAAAAGGACACCTCCCAATCCCAAACCAAACTTAATCAAACACATTCTCAGATCAGTCATGACATACACAACCAGTAGTTCATCATATAAAAGAGAATGTAAAAGTAAAATCAGATTAAACAGTAATAAGTAATTCATATAACATGAATAATGAAAAAGATGATATAAACAAGTGCTACTATTCTCACAGTAGGAGATCAGAATTAAAGTACAACAACAGTAGGTAATCTCATAGTTTCACAAAGTAGAAACCATAGAACAAGTAATCTATGCAATTAAGGAATAACTGTCCTTACCTTCTAATTCGCAAAGGAACTTAGAGAATCAAGTAAGACCTTGACTAAACCTGAGAAAAGAGTCTTAAACAAGTGTATACTATGAGTTAGGAAAGATACATGGAAGGAAAGATTACAATTCAATCAAAACAGACCAAGAATGGGGTTATTGTACCCATTGGTCGACTGATTGGTCTACTGCCCCAGTCGACCAATGAGTCGACCAACAGAGACAATAGCCTACAAAAATCAGAATTTTTAGAATATGAATCCGAATTTGGTGGTTCAAAAGGGTACAAAATAAGGGGGAAACTTTAATGAAAACATCTAAGTTTATAGAGGACAACCAACCATTAATCAAATCAAGTTTCCAGGTCACAACTAAGGAATCAGAAAGTTAACCTAATTAGGTTAAACATAGATTATGACGGAAAAATATAACATGATCAAGGGTAAGGGAATAAAACTAATAAGTTACAATTCTAGTAAAGAAAATAAAGTGAGAGTCTTCTAACATGATCAAAATAGGGGTTCTTGATCTTACCCAAGAAATTAGGGTTTCACCCTCTTTGGTTCCAATGAAAAAGGTTGAGATCACAGGAGGGAGGGAATTGATGATAGGCCAATTATAACAAGAAGAATTAAAGAATATTGAATTTAGATCAACCTCCACATTACCCATGAGGTTTCCCTCACATGGGGGTTTTACCAAAAGGTTCCCCTGATGACCACACAAGGTTAGGGTTTCCAGGATTCAATTGGAAGGGTTGAGATCATGATGATGATCATGGATATCAAGGAACATGATGAGATCATGGAATAGATGGTTGCAAGAATGCAGCATCATATTCCTGATCTCAATCAAGAACAGATTCAAGAAAAGAAAAATCAGAAATAGAGAGGAAAGAGATCATACACATACCTTTGATGCAGGAGGATGAGGATTGCTTGAGTTCTTGCGAGATATCAACCAAGGATGCAAGGGAAGCGATTAGATTAGGGTTCTAACTCGTTCCAGAGGCTTAGGAAGCAGATGAGGCGGAGTATTCCCGAGATTAGATTTAAATAGAGTAGCCACGATTTAAATTTCAAAAACAGAATCAATTGGTCGATTGATTGGTTGACTGGTCCAGTCGACCAATGAGTCGACCAATCGTAACAAAGAACTTCAAAGCAGGGAATTGAAGGCTCAGATCAAGTCCAAACATCAAGGGGTTTTGCACACACCTAAAGTGACATACCTAGTAGGTAGAAATGCCTTCGAACAAATACAGAGAGCACTCCAAGTTCATCAACTAATCCAATCTTCATCAGTGTGCAATTTCCATAGCAGGGGCACTGACATCCATACTCAAGGATTCTACTCCAGCCATCAAGTCTTCAACTGAAATGGCCCAAAGATGACTTCTTGCCTTACTTCGGGTTGCTGGACCTACAAACAACAGGGTTTCTGGGTCAGGGTTAGGGCTGGGTTTCACAGTAACGAAGCTTTTGCTTCCCTTCCTTCTGAGCAGTCATACAGTGATAATAAAACCCTAACTATCCTCTGGCGTGAATTTGCTGAAGTTTCCCATAAAAGTTTAGAAAGAAAGGCCGAAACTCCTTCTGCCTTTCCTGAGTCTGGATCTTCCAAGACTCCTAGGGTGACTACCGAGTCTTCTAGGTAGTCAAAACAAACTTCCAGGTCTAATGGCAGACCTGATTCTGTTCCCTCCTCTTACAAGGAGGAAACCCTTCTTTCGGCAATCCAAGGTTTTGATTTTCCTTCTTCTTATCATATTAGGGCTGATGAGAGGGTTGATTCGACCCTTTTGGGCGAATTTTCCCTATACATAGATGCACTAGAAAGCGGGGTTCGCCTTCCTTTTTTCAATCCTTTGTTCTCAGCCATTCTGAATCATTGGGACATTTGCCCTGGAATGCTCCTTCCCAATAGCTGGCGTCTCATCGTTGGCTTCTTGGGTTTGTGTTTTGAACTTGGCGTTACGCCATCTCTTGCTCTTTTTGTGCACTTTCATCTTCTTTCTATCTCCCATCCTCCCGGCTGGGTTGTACTCTCCAAGCGTAATAAGACTGAGCTTGACTGGAGGGGCAGCATTCTTGCCAAAGGAACTTGCCCTTCCAACCACAAAGGATGGCGCGAACGATATTTTTTCTGTCGTGCGCCTCAGTCAGATCTCAACTTCCCGATCGTCTGGAAACAGTATACTTCATACTCTGAAAGTAACTAGGTCCTTCCTTTATCCAAAGAAGACGAGACGGCTGTCAAGACGATCAAATCCATTCCATGGTATTAGGAGATACATGGTCTTAAGGTGGAGTACAACTCCATCCTTCAGTATTGGGGCTTGGCTCATTGTGAGCTTCTTAACCATCATCCTTCAAATTTACAAGAGTGATATGTCTTTTCGTGATTCTGATTCTTGTTCTTCTTTGTAGTGTCTCCAAGAATGAACCCTGAGAATCTTCGGGCGAAGGCTGCTAGGGCCGTTGTGACAGTTGAGCAATGGTCGCCCCGAGCCCTAACTGCTGATCAAGAGGCTTCTGTTCCCTCTCCCGACCCTTCTTACAAAGGTATCAGGAACATCAAGCCCATGGTTGACGCTTCGGGTAAAGGGAAGAAGCCAATGGTGGAGAGGTCAAATATCTCCTCCTCCGTTCGAACCAAAAGGAAGCACGATACAGTTGATGCTTCCTCCCACAAAAAATCCAAAAATACCGAGGATTGTGAGGAGGTCTTCATACCTCAATGGACATTAAAGCAGACTGATAAGGTGACACAAGACCCTGAAAAAAGATGCAGAATGGAGCTCCCTTAGTCTTCTGCCCTCCGATTGTCAGGATTTTGAAGCCCTGAACGATGATGCCCTTGTTAGTCAGTCCACAAGGTAATGGCCTTCCTAATTTTTCATTGATTTTTTCATAATCTCTAATGACTTCTTCTGATAATCTCCTCTTCCCCAGGAGTGTTGTGTTGAGTTTTTATCAGCACATGGAAGCATTGAACCGGGTTGGTCGCAATGGCTCCTTACTGCAGACCTGTGAAGAGAATTTGGCCATGGCCAATTCTGAGATAGATCGGCTGACGGTAGCTGCTAAGGAGCTGCAGATAAAGCATAACGAGGAGATGAACTCCTTAAAAAAGGCCCTCAACTCTTCAAAGGCTCACGCTGTTGCTGCCGAGCACAAGGCTAAGAAGCAGAAAGCAGCTGCCACATTGTTCGGTGACAAACTTGAGCTTAAGTGCACAGAGAACGAAGATATTCTGAAGCTGGTGGTTCCTAGCAAACCCGAGCATATCAAGCCGGAGCTTCGAAAGGATTGTGTTCGGAAGTACCTGAACAGCGTACCTTTCTCCAAACTGTTGGGTGCCTTCAACATCCAAGCTTACCGCTTGGGGCAAAATGACGTTTGGGAAAAGATTCTTGAATCCATCCCTTCCTTCGATACAACTCCCTTTCGTGAGGTGTGTCACAGAGAGGTCTTCGGGAAGTTAAAGATGGATCTCCCCGACTGGGCTCGGGAAGAGGATGATCCTTTTCCCGCTGACCCAAAATATGAGGAATATCTTGCTGATGAACCGCCCCTCCAAGAGGAAAAGTCACAGGCTGCCGTTGAAGAGGATTCTGATAATGACAATCCTGAGGAAGGCTCTTCTCAGGACCCTGAGAAAGGCTCTCCTGTACAGGACTCTTCGGGCAACAATGAGGAAGAAGCTTAGGGAGTTACCTCTTCTTTTTTTTTTTGTAAAGGTTGATCCTCCTCATTAATGAATAGATACTTCTTCTATGTTTGCCTTAATATTTACTCGTCTCCTATCAAAAGCTTGTCTTGAAAATCAAAATATAAATGATAATCTTTATCACTTAACTTCGTATACCTCGACGAATGATAATCTTGTAAAGATATCACGAAGAGAAGTTTTGGAAAGATGCCTTAGCCTTCATTCTTCCTTACTCCTTCATTAATTGCAAAGTCCACACGTTTCCCTTCATTTGCTGCGAAGTCCAAACGTTTTCTTGCCTTGGTACACCATTCACTATTTTCAATGAATTGTTAATACAACCATTATTTAAATGGTGGTGCGACGGTTGGAGGTATTCTCGTATCAGGTGCCTATTTCCACGTGGCCTCCTTATGACCGTTGATCTTGCTTGTTGAGAATTTCGAAGCATTTTATCGATCTGGGCCATTGGTTGCCTTTGGCTCTCAACCGTCGTCTTAATACCTGAGGCTATTTAAATCCTTCGAGGGTACTCTCCATCTATCCTGCTATCTGCAAGTTAGATTTGCAAAAAACGACATTCTGTCTTCCTGCTCTGCTTCCGTATTCCTCGTACTCCAACAATAATCTCTGAACAAGTGAGCTTTTTTGGCCTCTCCTTCCCCCTGAGTAAACTCCACAGTAGTAGTACTTGGGGTTTACTTAATGGGTATTCTGAGTAGTTCATATCTGACAGAGAACTAGGGTTTTCCTTTGTTTCTTATGTTGTTGGTTTTTTGTACTGATACGGCTTTTTTTGTGTACACAGTGGCTCCAAGAATCGATCCGAACTTTATTAGGGCGAAATCCTGTAAGAAAATTGTTCCAGTATCGGCAGCGGTTGGGGCCAGCGAGGTGGTTTCATCTGGTGAATCCTCTAAGCATAAGGCGACTGTTGTTGGTGAATCTTCAAGTCGATTCCCACAGGTTTCTATTGATGCCACTCCTACGCTTCCTCTGCCTGAAGAGATCGCTCGTTCTTCCCAAGATCTTGATCACTCCGTTGCTGATGGCGCTGCTGATGCCCTTCTGTTAGAGGCCGTTCGTGCACCCCCGAAGGAGACCCTTCGGACATCTGAGGCAACTATGTTGGCATCTAATATAGGTGCGGTCCCAGCAGGTGATGCTTTTATTTCCAACTCTAATGCTTGTTTGGCATCCTCTTTCTCTCCTTTGGAGTTGGAGGATTTTGCCACTAGGAAGCGTTGTCGGTTGGCAAGTGATGCAACTCATCCTTCTCTTGATGTAGCTCATCCTTCTCATCCTTCGTCTGAATTAGTGTCAAACGAGTTTGACAAAGCGCTGGAATGGTGTACTGCTGCTCGAATGACTTCTGAGAGCACAACTCTTTCCAAACTTCCAGACGAGGACTTTATGAAGTCAATGGTGATGTAAGTCTTTCTTCATTATCTTTTGATTCTGAAGGTTACTCTTCTGCTCCTGTTTAACTCGGAAGTTGTTTGCAGGAGTCTTACTGGTAACTTCCACAACCAAGTGGAAGCAGCCTCTAGGCTCAGTAGACTGAGAAATGAGGTTTCCAGGCTTCGGGAAGACTCCAAAGCCAAGGATGTCGAAATTGCTCGCCTTAGGAAGCTAGCTTGGGAGGTTGCAGGAGAAAAGAATTCGGTGATCAAGCGTCTTCGTTTAGACTTGGATGATGCCAGGGAGAAGATCCGGCGACTGAAGCGAGAAGCAAGAAAGTCAGGAGCCAAAGGATCTGAAGCGTTACCTCAAAGGCAAGCTGTCATTCCTTTGCCAGAATCCCTTCCAGCTGACGTTCGCAAAGCTTGCATCTTCAAGTATTTACACAGTAAGCCCTTTGTTGACATGTTGAATGCTTATAACTTGCAGGCGTACCGGGATGGTGAGAACGAAGTATGGGAATCAATACTAAGGAAAGATCCTCATTTTGATGCAACTCCCTACAACACTATTTGCCATCCTAAAGTGTTTACCAACCTGGGTCTTCCTTCTCTTGACTGGACCAAAAATAAGACTGATCCTCCGCCTTCCGATCCGGTTATTATGCATTATCTGGAGGATTCTCCTGTTTATTCTCCCCTGGAAGGATTCAATTATGAAGAGCTCGCCTTGAATGCAAGTTGGTCGAGGACCATACTTCTTTTGGACAAGCTGGACAAAGAGTATGAAATTGCAGAGGATTTTGTACATACTGAAATGCTTTTGTAATCCCTATTTCTCCTCTTCTTTTTATTGAATCCATGTTGCTGCTTGACTCTTGTGTTTGTTCTGGCAAAGCTGTGCTGATCTTGTATGATTTCTTAATGATCACCGGTGATGACTTTCTTTTTTGACCGAAGATTGTATCCCAACTCTTGTAATCTCATGTGTATGTTTGATATAAAGGTTGGCCTCTTTCGGTCTTTTGGAGAAATAAGAAATTAACTTCATCTTGAACTTTGCCAGTCACAATGCCTTTACTTAAAGATTTCCGGAGAAATACAATAAGTCTGAGAAGGAACTCACTCGGGTTTTAAACCGATGCCTTTACTTAAGGATTTCCGGAGAAATACAATAAGTCTGAGAAGGAACTCACTCGGGTTTTAAACCGATGCCTTTACTTAAGGATTTCCGAAGAAATACAATAAGTCTGAGAAAGAACTCACTCGGGTTTTAAACCGATGCCTTTACTTAAGGATATTTCGAAAATTCAATAAGTCTTGAAGGAACTTACTCGGGTTTCAAACCGATGCCTTGCGGAAGGAACTCATTCGGATTTTCATCCAATGCCTTGACTTAAGAAATTCCGAAAAAATTCAATAAGTGTTGAACGACCCAAACGGATTTTCATCCAATGCTTTGTAGTTGGATCTTGTTCTTGAATGTGGTGTATGATGCCCCCCAATCAAAAGATAATTTGTTGAAAACCAATAATTGCATTGATTGAGTTGAAATTGGTTACATCACGAACAAAATTGAAATCATCATCAAGGATAAATTTTTTTGAGATGCCTGGCATTCCACGAACAATCCAACTCTTTCTGGGTGTTGATGTTCTTCAGCTTGTAAGCTCCTGAACCGACTGGTTTTACAACCATATAAGGTCCTTCCCAGGAAGGGTCCAGTTTTCTTTGGTGGCGTGGATCTAAAGCTAAGGTATTTCTCAACACCAAATCTCCTGCTAAGTACCGATGATTCTTTACTCGGGTATTATAATGTGACGCTATCCTTCTTTGATAATGTTGAGTTCGTGCTATTGCCTTTGCCCAAACTTCGTCCAACAAATCAAGACTATCAAGCAGTCCTTGCTCGTTCACTTTTTCTTCAAACTCTCTGTCCCGTAATGTTCCCGCCATTATCTCCAGAGGTGCCAATGCTTCGGACCCATATGCTAACCTGAATGGAGTTTCTCCTGTGGGTGTTCGAACCGTAGTTCGATAAGCCCACAGTACACTATGTAGTTCTTCGACCCATAAGGCCTTGTCAGCCTCAAGTCTTCTTTTTATCCCCTCAAGCAGCGTTCGGTTAGTAACTTCTACCTGTCCATTGCTTTGGGGGTATGCCACTGAGGACATATGATGCTTGATCATGTATGTTCCACAAAATTGCTCAAATTGTGGACAGTCGAACTAGGTGCCATGGTCAGTGATGATAATCTTTGGAATCCCAAAGCGATATATGATTGACTCAAGCATGAATTTTTCCACTTTTTTCTCAGTGATTGTTTCCAGGGCACTGGCTTCAACCCATTTCGTGAAGTAATCAATTGCTACTATCAGATATTCCTATCCGCCTGATGCCTTGGTGAATTTCCCCACGATATCAATTCCCCACATTGCGAAGGGGATGGGATCTAGAATCGAGGTCATGGTTTTCGCTGGGCGCTTTGATACTGTAGCATGAATTTGACAATTGCTACATCGACGAACATACTCCATAGCAGCTTCTTGGATCTTAGGCCAATATAACCCAAGTCTTAGAATATTGTGTGCCAGGGCTCGTCCACCCATGTGAGCTCCACAAATTCCTTCATGAACTTCGGCCAGAGCCGAGTCCGCTCCTTCGGGACCTAAACATCTTAGAAGGGGTCCAGAATAAGATCTTTTGTATAATCTCCCATTCTGCATGACAAATCTTGCTAATCGTATCTTGATCAATCTTGCCTCTTTCGGATCCTTAGGTAGTTTGTCATCTCTCAGATATTCAACTATCGGATCCATCCAGCAACGCTCTGCTTCAATATAAGAAATTTCTTTCTCATGATAACTTGGAAATGTTATCTCTTCAATGTAAACCGAAGGGTCTAGATTTTTTTCTTTGGCATTGGCTAATCGGGATAGCTCATCTGCCACTGTGTTTTCAGTCCTCAGAATTTGACATACCTTCAAACTCCTGAATTCTTTCTGAAATGCTTGCACAATCTCTTGATACTTCTGCAAGCGAGGTTCTTTAATACCATCCTCCCCCCTAGACTTGGTTGACTATAAGTTGAGAGTCACTATAAATAGTAACATTTGCTATGGACAATGCTTTTGACAACCGAAATCCAGCTATTAGGGCCTCGTATTCTGCCTCATTATTGCTAGCTTCGAATGCAAATCTCAGTGCATATCGAATGATAAATCCTGCTGGACTTTTCAATAGAATTCCAGCTCCTGCTCCATCCTTATTACTCGAGCCATCCACATATACTTCCCAAATGGTTGGTATAATGTGATCTTCAATTGTGGTCTCCACTGGTGTAGTAGTTTCTACTACAAAATCGGCTAACGCCTGAGCTTTGATTGCCGTTCTGGGCTTAAAACTCACTTGGAACTCACTGAGTTCGACCGACCAGGCCACCATCCTTCCAGACAAATCAGGTTTATTAAGAACTTTACTAAGAGGGAAAGTCGTAAATACCTCTATTGGATGAGCCTGAAAGTATGGCCGTAGCTTTCTGGCTGCTGTCATGAGAGCTAAAGGTTGCTTCTCGATCTGCGAATATCGTGTCTCCGCATCAAGTAACACGTGACTCACATAGTAAATTGGCCACTGTTTCTTATCTTTCTCACAAACAAGTATTGCACTGACCACTAAAAGGGACGCCGCTAGATATAGCTGTAAGATTTCCCCCTTCTCTGGTCGGGACAAAAGTGGTGGCTGTCCCAGTGCTTCTTTTAACTCCTTGAAAGCTTTTTGGCACTCTTCCGTCCAATTCGCTTCCTTGCTGCCCCTCAAATCTTTGAGTGCTTTGAAGAATGGTAAACATTTCTCCCCAGACTTGGAGATGAAACGATTCAAAGCGGCAATTCTCCCTGTTAAACACTGCACATCACGAATAGTTTTAGGAGCTTCCATGTCAATTAGAGCTTGTATTTTGGTTGGATTAGCCTCAATACCCCTATGTGATACCATGAAGCCCAAAAATTTGTTTGAAGAAACTCCAAAGGCGCACTTTTCTAGATTCAGCTTCATTTGATATTTTCGCAGTACTGAGAATACTTATTTTAAATCTACGATATGACCTGTTCTTGTAATGCTTTTCACAAGCATATCATCAACGTAAGCTTCAACATTCTTACCAATTAGGTCCTTGAATATCTTGTTGACGGTCCTCTGATATGTTGCTCCTGCATTTTTCAGGCCAAATGGCATGACTTTGTAATAGTAGCTTTCACGATCAGTCATGAAAGCTGTGAACTTCTCATCGTCCTTATTCATAAGGATCTGATTATACCCTGAGTAAGCATCCATGAAACTCAGAGTTTCATATCCTGCAGTCGCATCTATCAAGAGATCAATCCGTGGCAACGGATAGCAATCTTAGGGCAAGCCTTGTTGAGGTCTGTGTAGTCTGTACACATCCTCCACTTCCCATTCGCCTTCTTGACCATTACCACGTTGGCCAACCAAGTTGGGCATTCAATTGGTTCTATGAAACCAGAATTCTTCAGTTTTTCGACTTTGCCCCGAACGGCCTCGTATTTTTCAATGGAGAAATTTCTCCTTTTCTGGATAACTGGTTTCACCTTTGGATCTATCCAGAGTTTTGTGCTCTGCGACAGCCCGATCAATTCCTGGCATGTCTTCGGCAGACCATGCGAATACATCACTATTTTGTTGAAGAAAAAACTTCAACTCCTCCTTGAACTCCTCCAGCTGCTTAGACCCGATATAAGTAATCTTTTTCTCATTCTCAGTACACAACTAGATTTGCTCCAGCTTTTCTACTGGCTCGGGCCTTTGCATTTCTGCTTCTTCCCGATCATCTCGAACTTCTATAGGCAGGGCCGTCACCTTCTTCGGGCCCTCCTTGTCCTTCAAGTAGGCAACATAACATTGCCGAGAGATCCTCTGATCAGAGGAAACTTGACCAATTCCCATGTCAGTCGGGAATTTTATCTTCAGCTGTTTCATCGAAACAATAGCACCTATCTTGGACAAAGATGGCCGTCCGAGGATAACATTATAAGCTGTAAGTTCCCAAACCACCAAAAAATTGATTTGGACGGTAGTCTCCTTGGGAAAACTTCCAATAGATTAATCTAACTGGACAGATCCTTCCGCTATTGCAGATGATCCTGCAAAGCCATATAAATGCGTGGATGACGGTTCCATCAAATCCTCATCCACCTTCAGCTTTTGATACACTTCATAAGAAATTAGGTCAGCAGCAGACCCTGTATCAACTAAAACTCTATGTACCTCTCGGCGCGCAATCTCTACCTTGATGACTATGGCATCATCATGAGGTAGACAAATGCCTCTTTCATCCTCCTCGCCAAAGGTGATGGAATCTTCACCATTTGGCCTCTTCCGCTTTTGCGTCTCTCCGGTTCCAACAAATTTAGATTTTGTCTTTAACCTCCAGAGTGTTCGGGTTTTGGGCCTCCGAAAATTGTAAGGATCGGTGACCGAGTAGCATCAATCACCTCCTTACCTTTTTTAGACTTCGGAGCCTCCTTCGGTCGTTCTGAACTAACCGAACGATCCCTTTTGGGGGTAGCCTCACGTGGCTCCTCCCTTCTTTTTAACAAAATTGGACAAATGTCCCTGAGATATTAATCTCTCAATATCTGCTCTTAAATGACGACAATCATTAGTATAATGACCATAATCCTTGTGGAAACGACAATATTTTTCTCGATCCTGCTGCTCTCCAGGCTTCAAAGGAATTTTGGGTGGCCACTTCAAAATATTTCGCTTCTTAATGATATTCAGAATAGCAGCCCGAGGAGCATTCAATGGAGTATACTCACTTTTACCGGGAGATCTCTGCCGCCAAGCTTGAGGCTTTCCAACTCGATCTCGAACATTCTGCTTTGACTTCTACTTTTGCTCAGGAGCCTTCTGTTCTTTAGTGGAGGCTTTGTTGTCTCCTTGGTGCGCATCTAAGATCTCCATGACTTCAGCCTGCTTTTGGCATCTCTATACCAACTCAGCATAAGTTGTAGGCATATCCTGTAGTAATAGCTCCAGGAGTCTTCGATTAGTGAGTCCAGTGAATAGAGCAGTTTTAGCTACATGCTCATCCAAATTCTCTATCTCCATTGTTACTTTATTGAATCTTTTCAGATCTCTCTGATCGATTAGCTCTTTCCTTGTCTGATGGTAAACAAGGTTTCTTCTGTCTTCTTGACTTGGATTCCACTTTGAAATCGCCCTATGAATTTGCGTGCCAACTCATCAAAGTTTACGATCCTTCTAGGTGGGAGGTTCGAAAACCACTTTTGTGCTGCTCCGGTTAAAGATGAACCAAAAACCCTGCAGAGAATTTCATTAGAATTACCTGCAACTGCCATAGTCTGCTGATAATAGCCGATGTGAGCCGTAGGATTTTCGGAGCCATCGAATGTAGAAAAGGTAGGCAAACGGAAGTTGTGGGGAAACTGATATCCCGCAATTGGCTCGGCAAAGGGGGTTTTCCGAATAACTGAATAAATATCCTCAGTTATCCTTCCTCTAGCCAATTGTCCTAGTTTTTTTTATTGATATTGGTCAATTCCTGACCAATATGAGCCAAGTGATCTTTTGCATTACGATCACGACCTCGAACAACACGATCATCACGAACTATTCGATCATCACGAACGGTCCATCCGTCATGAACATTCCGCTCATCGCGAACTGTTCGATCATCACGAACGGTTCGTTTAACAGTTGGTGAGTGAGTCCTCACCCTGTATCCAACCTTGTACTTGAATCGGTCGTACTTTCCTGGTGTCTGTCAAACCGATCGTCCCTCTTAGGTTGATCATCAATCCTCCTAGGCCCTTGGTCACCTTCGTGAAAGTTCTGACCGATATTCCGATCTTCAGTCAATCTTTGATCCCGTGGTAATACACGCCTCCCTGAATCGCGATGATCAGGTTGTTGTGGTAATACCACTCGTCTGGTTAGCACGCGGTGTCACATCCACCCATCCGGTACCCCATTTGGAATACCCTGGATGTGATCCACAGTCCAAGGATCAATGATCTGAGGTCCATGCCTCCCACATACACGGTAACACAATCATGAACAGTAATAATCAATGGTAAAAACAGTTAATACTAAATATCATGAATAAGATAAGACTAAATAAATCAGAGTGCGGAAGGCAATAACATTAAAGCATAATCATAAGGGTGAGAGAAGGTATGATAACCACTCTCTCAGAACAGCGGAAAAGAAGTGTGATAACGTCAAATACATGTCTAAGTGTCAAAAGATAATCTCAAAGATAAGTTAGTTACAAGACCAATGGTTCCACAAATACACCAGGGGAATGGGGCACTATGCTAGGGTTTCTTCTATACTAATGGTAGTCTCCTCAACAGCTGGTCGGATGAAGTAAACCCAGCCCTGCCCACTCCCGCACACCGGTGGGATAACCTTGGTGCGGATAGTAATCCTCCTCGGCTCCAATATACGGAATGTAATCTAAAACATTTGCACAAAAGGAATGAGTTCGAAGAACTCAGCAAGGAAGTTATTCCATGATTAGAAATCATACACATTCAGAACATATAATAATGCAATGTGATATGGAACATATGATGCAGATATGAGCCTAACTCTATGAATGCTGGTCTCTAAGGTAGACATGCTTTAAGTCATAGCACCGTACTTCTCTGGGTCGTCAGTCACTCTCCCATTTCCATATCTTGGGAATGCCCGGGGAAGATCGGTAAAGTCATCAAAAACCATGGTAAGGGGAATCGGTCACCGCTCTCTCACATCACCATTTGGTCAAGTCTTCGGCGCATGTCACAAGTAAAGCCTAGCCCAATGCAAGTCATCTACTCAGTCGGTCAAGTCAGATTCAAATACGTCCATTCCTCGCCCCCGGCGATCCTTTCCAGTATCCTTCACACTAGAGTCAGCGAAATCCCGGATTTCGAACTCATCAACCCTATTGGTCATCCACCTATAGTAAACGGGAAGCTCTCACGTCCTCTCACGGATTGGTTACCGGTCTTGAGCGCCCGTGAGCCCAAGTCTATCCATATGCAACTCTACCAATAAATGGCCCCTTTCGGTATCCGTAGCATGGTTTATGTCCCCTACCGGATTGGCTACCGGCCTAGAGCGCCCATCCAACCATACACTACCACGGGTTGTTCGGTCTCAATGCCCTTCCGATTCGGGTTTGACACGACAAGGATGAACCTAGCCACACAACTAGACACTCCTATGTATGTCATCCAATAACTCGGGAGAGTGTCGATAGGCACCATCGGAGAACATCCCATACTATTCCCTCCGATGCCCAAGGACAGAAGTGTTAGTAGGACACCCTCCAATCCCAAGTCATACGTAAGCAATCACACATCAGATCTCATCATTTCTCATGCATCCAATGCATATTCATAATAGTACTCAAATCATGATATTGAAACGAATCATTATAAACATAAGCAAATCAAAATGATAGAGTAACACAACAAATGTATAAAGATTTAAATGTTATTGTTCTAACACATATGTATCAAGATCATAATGATTGAAAGAAATTTAGGGATTTCATTCTTTGAACAAAGCATAGTTCAATATTTAATGACTTATATGTTTATGGATATAACCATCCTTACCTTGGATGAGTTGATGATGAATTGAGAATACCAAGAATAGTCCAATAGAAGTGTTAAGGCCCTAAACAAACATCAATAATAAGTTAGAAAAGGAGTCGGGAAGATCGGATGTCATTTGAGTCAAAATCGACCAAGGTTGTTGTCAAGAACAACTTTGGTCGATGGTTTGGTCGATGGTATCGACCAAAATGATCACCAAAATAATCCTCGGGGTGAATAGTGGATTTTGGGGATTTTGGTCCGAAATGAGTCTTCCGGTGTTCGGATTAATCTGAAACTTGGAGGCATACTTAACAACAGTAGTAGGACAATATAAATCAAGGAATTAACCCAATCCAATGGTCTAATTAAAAAGCCCCAATTTGAGCTATTAAGTTCAAGTGATAAACATCATGGCATGAGTTGGAATTGATTGCATTGATGAGGAATAGCATGCAATAGCTAGGGGAACTAATAGAAATTCGATTGGAATCATATGGCAATGTTAAACATGGACATAATACACTCTATAGCTCAGTTTGATATCAAATGGTATGATGTTAATAGGTAAATCATGGAATACATATGCTAGGCATGAGATATAAGCATTAGCATCAATGAATGGCTAAGGGAATCATGGATTGAGCATGAGTAGGCACTTGGAGTGGTGGTTGCAAGGTTGCAGCACCATTCCAAATGTCCCATCAGCAAGATGACAATAGGAAAGAATAGGAAATGGTAGGATAGAGAGTGGAATGAAGAGTCATACCTTAGTGTAGAAGATGAAGGCAAGAATCAATGATAAACTAAGTGTCTTTGATGAGATACCCTTCACACTAACCAAGGAGCTGCTTTGGGAAGCTCTCCCCACGTTCCCGGGTGAGAAAAATGATTGCAAAAGGCTCAAGGCTCGAGGTCATATTAAATAGAAAAGGAATATTCCATGGAATCATTAACTTGGCAGATCGGGACATTTTGGTCGATGGTCCTTGGTCGATGGTATCAACCAAAATGATCGACCAAAATGTTTTCAGCAGAAAACTCAGGTTTAGAACAGCAACTTCAAGTAGGGATTTGAAAAGCTATACAAGGTCAAATTGAGTAAGGTTTTCTTCCACAATTCAATCAAGAAGTCTAGTTTCGGGGAATACCTTCGGATTGTGCACAAGAGGTCATTTGGTACATCAACCATATTAATCTTCTCCGATGCGCAGACTTTCCTTAAACACTGACAATGTATTTAAGCAAGGGGTATCATTGTCAATGTCCATGGGCTCGGTCTCCGAATCAAGATCATCAATCAGAATGGTCCATAAATCTCTTCTTCCACCACTTCGGGTCCTCGAACCTGAATACATTAGTGGATCCGGGTCAGGGTCAAGGTTAGAATAGGGCTGTATTACATTCTCCCCCCCCCCTTAAAAGAATTTTGTCCTCGAAATTGAAAGCGTACCTGTGCTTCCAAAAAGATGAGGGAACTTCTCCTTCATGTCTTCTTCTTTCTCCCATGAAGCTTCTTCAGGGGTATGGTTTTTCCATCGGATCTTCACCAGAGGGATGGTGCGATTTCACAACTGCTTGTCCTTTCTATCTAGGATCTCGGCTGGTCCTTCATCATAAGAAAGATCGGCACTAAGTCCTTCGGGTGCTTGCTGTAGTATGTGCTCCGGGTTTTCTAGGTATTTCCGAAGCATTGAAACATGGAACACATTGTGAACTCCAGCAAGTGACGGAGGCAAGGCCAAGCGGTATGCTACTGGTCCAACCCTTTCCAGAATCTCAAAAGGTCCAATGAAGCGGGGACTAAGCTTTCCTTTCACATTGAATCTTGTCACCCCTTTCATAGGTGATACTTTAAGGAAGACTTTCTCTCCAATTGGAAATTCTAAGTCGGTTCTTCTCTTGTCGGCATACGACTTCTATCTAGATTTAGCAGACTTAATCCTTTCCCGAATCATGTCAACCATATCACTGGTAGCTTCAATCATCTCTGGACCTAAGACTTTTCTTTCACCAGTCTCGACTCCAATACAAGGGCGTTCTACAAGTGTTACCATACAAAGCCTTAAACGGAGCCATGCCTATTTTTGCTTGATAACTGTTGTTATAGGCAAACTCGACTAAGGCTAGGTGTTCATCCCAATTTCCACCCATGTCAACCACACAAGACCTAAGCATGTCTTCAAGAATGTGAATTGTCCGCTCCGATTGTCCATCAGACTGTGGGTGATGAGCTGTACTCAGATTCAATTGGGTTCCCAAGGCTTTCTGCAATCCATTCCAAAACCTTGAGGTGAACCTAGGATCACGGTCCGAAACGATACTCACTGGTACTCCGTGTAGACGAACTACATTGTCCACATAAAGTCTAGCTAGCTTATCCAAAGAGTAGGTGATCTTCATAGGAATGAAATGGGCTGATTTAGTCAACCTATCAACAATCACCCACACAGTGTCATTTCCCTTACTAGTCCGCGGCAAGCTAATCACAAAGTCCATTGAGATATCTTCCCACTTCCAACTAGGAATAGGAAGGGGTTGAAGTAATCCAGATGGGGGTTGGCGAACAGCTTTCACACGTTGGCAAGTTCCACACCTGGCAACAAAGTCTTCAACATCTGCTTTCAAACCATTCCACCAAAAATGTTACCTCAAGTTCTTGTACATTTTGGTACTTCCAGGGTGTACTGTAAAGATGGACTGGTGTGCTTCTTTCAATATTTCTTTCTTGATTTCATCAACAGCGGGCACACAGAGTCTACCTCTAAACAATAAGGTACCATCCATAGATGTACTAAAAGCAGGGTCCATTTTTTAATTCGAGGCAATCTTATCAATCTTCTCTTTCAACTCTTGATCAGAACTTTGCAAAGCAACAATTCTATCTCTAAGGGAGGATCTTGCAGTCATGGCATAGAGAATACAATCCGAACCCTTAGGGATCACTTCCAAACCAAATCTTTCCATCGAGGACAACAAAGGCCGACTCAAAGCATTTAAATCCAACTCTTTTCTTTGACTCTTTCTACTAAGAGCATCCGCCACTACATTTTCTTTACCCAGGTGGTACTGGATGTCACAATCATAGTCAGAGACCAACTCCAACCATCTTCTCTGTCTCATATTTAACTCCTTCTGGGTGAAGAAGTATTTCAAACTTTTATGATCCGTGAAGATGGCGATCTTCTCACCGTATAGATAGTGTCTCCAAATTTTCAAAGCAAATACAACAGCTGCAAGCTCTAAGTCATGAGTGGGGTAGTTCCGCTCATAATCCTTTAGTTGTTGAGAGGCATAAGCCACTACCTTTCCGTGTTGCATCAACACGCAGCCCAAACCGATTTTAGAAGCATCGTGTAGACCGTCAATCCACCGGAACTATCGGTATAGTCGAACCGGCGCGCTTGTCAATCTAACTTTCAGCTCTTCGAAGTTCTTCTCACAAGAATCGGTCCAGACAAACTTCTCCTCTTTTCTAGTTAGCTTAGTCATAGGGGCAGCCAACCTAGAAAAGTTTTCAATGAATCTCCGGTAGTATCCTGCTAATCCAAGAAAACTTCTTATCTCGGTCACGGTCTTCGGTCTTTCCAAATCGATAACAGTTTGGACTTTCTCTCGGGTCAACACGAATACCCTCGGCTGAAACAACATGGCCAAGAAACACTACACTTGAGAGCCAAAAGTCACACTTGCTAAATTTAGCATAGAGTTTCTTTTCTCTCAACCTTTGCAACGTGCGAGTTCAGGTGCTCCGCATGCTCTTCCTCATTCTTTGAGTAAATCAAGATGTCATCAATGAAAACGATTACAAATTTATATAGTACATCGTGAAATACTCAGTTCATGAGATCCATGAACACGGCAGGGGCATTAGTCACGCCGAAAGGCATCACTTTAAATTCATAATGTCTGTACCTTGTTCTCCAACGCTGTCTTAAGGATGTCACTTGACTTCACCTTCAGCTGGTGATATCCCGATCTCAAATCAATCTTTGAAAAGACAAAGCAGCACCCTTCAATTGATCAAAAAGGTCATCAACCCGAGGCAAAGGATATCTGTTCTTGATTGTCACCTTGTTCAATTCCCGGTAGTCAATGCACGTACGCATACTACCATCTTTCTTCTTTACAAACAAGACCGGAGCTCCCCAAGGTGACACACTTGGCTGCACGAAACCTCTCTCTAAGAGTTCATTTAATTGAGTTTGCAACTCTTCGAGTTCGGTAGGTGCCATTCCGTAAGGGGCCTTGGATACAGGAGCCGCTCCCAGAATTAAGTCTATAGAAAACTCAACTTCCCTATCGGGAGGCAAACCTGACAAGTCATCCGGAAAAACATCAGGGAATTCACTAACAACTCTGACTTCTTCAAGTCTCTTCTTCTCTCTGATCTTGCTTCCAGACGAAGCATTTCCCAAAAAGGCATGGACTTGCATTAGAGTGGACAAGGTCTTTTTGCTAAATCTTCCCTTCTCTCCTTGAAATTCGAAACTGAATTCTCTTCTACACGGAACTGAATCTTCTTTGAGGAACATAAGATCACGGCATTGTAGAAGGTCGACCAGTCGATTCCCAAGATTACATCAAAATCTCTCATGTCAAATAATACAAGGTTTGCCTTCAGATCTCTTCCACAAATCAAAATAGAACAATCCTCTAACACTTTATCTAGTTTAACAGCAGACCCAACAGGGGTTCAAATAGATAAATGACTAGATAAACATCGAGGTGTCAAGTTAGTTCTCAAGGCAAAAGTAGATGATATGAATGAATGTGATGCACCTGTATCAAATAATACAAATGCGGGAAGAGAAGCTACTAACAGTAGTACCCTTACAACATCGTGGCGGGGGTCTTGCTCGGTACCGAGATATGCTAAACACTCTGCCAGAGGGAGGGGCAAAGTAGTAGCAGGAGTACTCTTCACTATAGGAGCTTGAGGTTGCACAGACTTGTTGGGGCAAGAACGAGCATAATGGCCTGCTTGCTTGCAGAGGAAGCAAGTAGTATCTTTCGGTCCAATAGGAGCTGCAGCAGGTGGAGGTCTCTGATAAGCTGGTCTAGGATTCACCATCCCAGGCCTAGGAGGATAAGTAGCTCCCTGAGGTCTTGCTCCACTGGACTGACCATAATAGCTCACAGGAAGGGAATTAGGATTCTGACCAACATGTCTCGGCTGAAAGGCGGGTGCAGGATAAGGAGTAGGTCTAGCAAAACGCCGATCAGTGCGGTCCACAAACCCAAAAGATCTAGGTTGCCAGGGTTTCTGAACTCGAGCATTTTCCTTTTCATTCTCTTCAAGCTTCTTCGAGTTTTGAACCACCTGAGCATATCCTTCAAGAGGCAAGACAGTGAGGTATGCCTTAATAGAAGGTCGCAAACCCTTGAAAAAATTTTTCGCCTTGGCTTCTTCGGACTTAATAGACTCGGGGCGAAGAAGAAAAGTTCTTCAAATTTCTCGCGATACTCAAGCACGGACAAAGTACCTTGTACTAAGGCCATGAACTCGGCCTCCTTTGCGTCCTTTACAGCTTCCGGAAAGTAGTTCTTGCAAAAAGCTTCCTTAAACTTCTCCCAGGTAACAACACCACCATTCAAGGTCTCAAGGATAGGCCTAGTGGAAGCCCACCATGCATCGCCTTCTTGTCAAGCTTCGCTCGGCAAACAACACTTTCTGAGCATCAAAACATTGCAAATGTCTGAAGGCCTTCTCCAACTCACGAAGCCACTTGTTCGGAAAGAGGGTGTCCTTTGTTACACCAATAAAGGAAGGTACTTGTAACTTTAGGAAACTTTCCATCAAACGGGTGTGGAGTGTCCCGGTGAATCTTTCCATAAGAGGGGTTGCGGCTCCGTGGGTTCCAATTCCGACACGGTTTTCATTGCGAAGGGTAGCAAAACCAGTCATCATTTGATTAAATTGGGCAGCCTCGCTGTTGCATCATGTTGGTCATGACGCTGGCGATATCTCTAAAGCTTCCGATATCAGGGGCACCAGGAATGCCATTCGTGGTGTGGCTATCGTCCTGTGTCTGCTGATCAGAGCCCCCAGCAGGGGTTTCTTCGTTTCCGTTGCTTCCGGATCCGACGAAACGATTTCTAAGTAAGACCATTATGCAAGGATCAAAGATAAGGATACCAAAATTTCAAATTTGACAAAGACAACTTGGCCAACGAATAGGATAACCGAATCATGGTTAGAATTATCAATATAACAGTAAAATAAATCAGCATAGATCAAAATCCAAAGGAAATGAGTCCAAGAATCAAAAACTCCCAAAATAACCCAATGCAAAAAAATAAAGGATTTTGGTCGATGGTATCGACCAAAATGATCGACCAAAATAAATTCTGCGCGAAAAATCAGATTTAAAGGGCCCACTTCTCATTTCATTTTCATTTCTCACTCAACCATTTCGAGTTTAGCTTTGGAGAAAGCGATTTTCTAGGGTTTTCAAGAGTGCTAGGACTTGATTCAAGGCTTCAATCATTCTTGATAATCTCACTTGATCATCTACACAACTAAGTTCTCTTTCTTGTTGTGTTCTTCAATAAAACTGAGTAATACTTGTAGCTAATGGTTAGAATCATACATATAAATGATTAGAAACATGTTTTCATAACTTTTCAAATAAGAATGAGTTCCAAACACAAGATTGCATCCATTTTGGTTACCAAAACACTATTCATTTCACAAAAACTCAACTTTACAAGCACTTGTCTCATTTTCAACCAAAAAGGAATTTTGACATGAAACAAATTTCTACAACACTGGTCTACTAGGGGTAAAGTGTTCCCACTCTCCATTCGGTCAAATTCCATTTTTCAAAAATCACAAATGCAAGCCAAAAGAGGGATCTTTCTCTCTCTTACTTGCTGAATTTTCACTTTGAATATGCCAAAAAGATGGATTTTCACCAAATAAAGTATTCTAGCATGCTTGTATAGGTCTTATGCATATGTTAGAATGATCAAATCAAAATTTCACCAAAAATCGAATTTTCTGAAAATTTACGAAAATGCCCTTCATCTAACAATCATACACTGAGACTAATCCAAATGAGTTTCTTTCCTTGTTTCAACAGATACACCATGCCTAGAGGAGGGAGACGAGTGGACAGGGGTAGAGGACTTGTTCCCCGGGCTGAGGTCATAGACGAGGAGCATTTCACTACTCCTATGGCGGAGTTTCTATACGAGCATTATTTCCATGATATACCGATCGAGCACGAATGATTGGTGGATGTGGATGATTTAGAGGTATTTCGCATCCGAGAGAGATTAGAGGCTATGGATTGGCTTCACTTATACACTACGGCACAACCAGTCTACCCAGATCTTATCAGATACTTCTATAGTAATCTGACTTACCGTATAGAGGATGATCCGAGGGATGGTTCTAGGATTGTCATAGATTCCATGGTCGGAGGTAGAGAGATCAATTTCACTATGAGGACACTGGCTCGCATCTTAGATGTACTGATCGTACGAGATTCCCATTGGTGGATTCCCGCTGGTACAGATATCACAGAGGTGCTTCTTCCTTATGAGGTATACGAGGTGTGCATGACTCTATGGGATGACATTGACTGTTATATGCCCCGGTGTGGTACCGTGATGCGTCCTTCAGCTAGAGTTATCGCTCGCATCGTCGGGCGAAACATCCTTCCAAAGGCAGGGCATCATAGCAAAGTGTCGGCGATGGAGGCACTGATCATTTATAGTATGTATACTGGAGTACAAATAGATTTAGCATACATCATGCAAAATGTCATGATTGATCGGATCGAGTTTCCTGGGGATAGGAACTTGGCTTTCGGTCGACTCTTGACTCGTATCTTTAAGTACTTTGGTGTGGACTTGGAGCATACACCTACGATTCAGGGTCGAGATTTAGGTGAGCCCATTTGTGCATGGTTGATCAGGAAGATGGGGCTCCAGGATGCAGTCAGATCAGAGGATGAGGATGATATTGATGATGCATCAGGAGATGACGACTCAGAGGATGATAGTACTGATGATGATGATGGTGGTGACGATGATGAGCATAGTGAGGATGATGATCAGGGTCATGATGAGGTTCCGAGGCATGAGGAGGTTCCCGCTCCACGATTTACTGAGGTCGGAGGCCCATCACACACGACTTCTGAGGCTCCAGATGTGGCTTCCCATCAGTCGTCGATTTACTCTATTCTTGAGAGGATCGAGGCTCGGCAGGAGAGGATGGAGTTACACATGTGCACCCTCAGTGAGAGGTTTGCACTATTGGAAGAGGAGTTCAGATCTAGGAGGGATCAGACAGATCGCAGGAGTCGTTCACCTACCTAGACATCACTAGGAATTTTCTTTTATGTCATTATGGATGTATGTCTCTTTTTCAGACTTGTAAAAATTTCCCTATGAAATCAATGAAGTTCAGTTGTTTTGTCTATAATATTGTGTCTTATTCATGAGTCAAATTATGTTTCCATATTTTGGTTTCTAGTCCAGGTTATCTATTATTCACTTCTAGGAGCACTTGAGTCACTTTCAGATCTGTGACTCGGAAATGTTCCGTCACCGTTTCTGTGGTCGGGGTTCCACTTGAACTTGGCTCTGATACCAATCTGTCACATCCACCCAGCCGGTACCCCATTTGGAATACCCGGGATGTGATCCACAGTCCAAGGATCAATGATCTGAGGTCCATGCCTCCCACATACACGGTAACACAATCATGAACAAGTAATAATCAATGGTAAAAACAGTTAATACTAAATATCATGAATAAGATAAGACTAAATAAATCAGAGTGCGGAAGGCAATAACATTAAAGCATAATCATAAGGGTGAGAGAAGGTATGATAACCACTCTCTCAGAACAGCGGAAAAGAAGTGTGATAACGTCAAATACATGTCTAAGTGTCAAAAGATAATCTCAAAGATAAGTTAGTTACAAGACCAATGGTTCCACAAATACACCAGGGGAATGGGGCACTATGCTAGGGTTTCTTCTATACTAATGGTAGTCTCCTCAACAGTACGGATGAAGTAAACCCAGCGCTGCCGCTCCCGCACAACTGTGGGGCTAACCCTAGTGCGAATAATAATCCTCCTCGGCTCCAATATACGAATCCTCACCGACGCCACTACCCGGAGGGTAGTATGTGGAATCATAGTCCGCCTCATAGGAGGTGCCATCGTAATCTTCGGTACCTGGAATGTAATCTAAAACATTTGCACAAAAGGAATGAGTTCGAAGAACTCAGCAAGGAAGTTATTCCATAATTAGAAATCATACACATTCAGAACATATAATAATGCAATGTGATATGGAACATATGATGCAGATATGAGCCTAACTCTATGAATGCTTGGTCTCTAAGGTAGACATGCTTTAAGTCATAGCACCGTACTTCTCTGGTCTTGAGTCACTCTCCCATTTCCATATCTTGGGAATGCCCGGGGAAGATCGGTAAAGTCATCAAAAACCATGGTAAGGGGAATCGGTCACCGCTCTCTCACATCACCATTTGGTCAAGTACTGGCACATGTCACAATAAAGCCTAGCCCAATGCAAGTCATCTACTCAGTCGGTCAAGTCAGATTCAAATACGTCCATTCCTCGCCCCCGGCGATCCTTTCCGGTATCCTTCACACTAGAGTCAGCGAAATCCCGGATTTCGGACTCATCAACCCTATTGGTCATCCACATATAGTAAACGGGAAGCTCTCACGTCCTCTCACGGATTGGTTACCGGTCTTGAGCGCCCGTGAGCCCAAGTCTATCCATATGCAACTCTACCAATAAATGGCCCCTTTCGTGTATCCGTAGCATGGTTTATGTCCCCTACCGGATTGGCTACCGGCCTAGAGCGCCCATCCAACCATACACTACCACGGGTTGTTCGGTCTCAATGCCCTTCCGATTCGGGTCTGACACGACAAGGATGAACCTAGCCACACAACTAGACATTCCTATGTATGTCATCCAATAACTCGGGAGAGTGTCGATAGGCACCATCGGAGAACATCCCATACTATTCCCTCCGATGCCCAAGGACAGAAGTGTCGGTAGGACACCCTCCAATCCCAAGTCATACGTAAGCAATCACACATCGATCTCATCATTTCTCATGCATCCAATGCATATTCATAATAGTACTCAAATCATGATATTGAAACGAATCATTATAAACATAAGCAAATCAAAATGATAGAGTAACACAACAAATGTATAAAGATTTAAATGTTACTGTTCTAACACATATGTATCAGTATCATAATGATTGAAAGAAATTTAGGGATTTCATTCTTTGAACAAAGCATAGTTCAATATTTAATGACTTATATGTTTATGGATATAACCATCCTTACCTTGGATGAGTTGATGATGAATTGAGAATACCAAGAATAGTCCAATAGAAGTGTTAAGGCCCTAAACAAACATCAATAATAAGTTAGAAAAGGAGTCGGGAAGATCGGATGTCATTTGAGTCAAAATCGACCAAGGTTGTCTGTCAAGAACAACTTTGGTCGATGGTTTTGGTCGATGGTATCGACCAAAATGATCGACCAAAATAATCCTCGGGCAAAATAGTGGATTTTGGGGATTTTGGTCCGAAATGAGTCTTCCGGTGTTCGGATTAATCTGAAACTTGGAGGCATACTTAACAACAGTAGTAGGACAGTATAAATCAAGGAATTAACACAATCCAATGGTCTAATTAAAAAGCCCCAATTTGAGCTATTAAGTTCAAGTGATAAACATCATGGCATGAGTTGGAATTGATTGCATTGATGAGGAATAGCATGCAATAGCTAGGGGAACTAATAGAAATTCGATTGGAATCATATGGCAATGTTAAACATGGACATAATACACTCTATAGCTCAATTTGATATCAAATGGTATGATGTTAATAGGTAAATCATGGAATACATATGCTAGGCATGAGATATAAGCATTAGCATCAATGAATGGTTAAGGGAATCATGGATTGAGCATGAGTAGGCACTTGGAGTGGTGGTTGCAAGGTTGCAGCACCATTCCAAATGTCCCATCAGCAAGATGACAATAGGAAAGAATAGGAAATGGTAGGATAGAGAGTGGAATGAAGAGTCATACCTTAGTGTAGAAGATGAAGGCAAGAATCAATGATAAACTAAGTGTCTTTGATGAGATACCCTTCACACTAACCAAGGAGCTGCTTTGGGAAGCTCTCCCCACGTTCCCAGGTGAGAAAAATGATTGCAAAAGGCTCAAGGCTCGAGGTCATATTAAATAGAAAAGGAATATTCCATGGAATCATTAACTTGGCAGACTGGGACATTTTGGTCGATGGTCCTTGGTCGATGGTATCGACCAAAATGTTTTCAGCAGAAAACTCAGGTTTAGAACAGCAACTTCAAGTAGGGATTTGAAAGGCTATACAAGGTCAAATTGAGTAAGGTTTTCTTCCACAATTCAATCAAGAAGTCTAGTTTCGGGGAATACCTTCGGATTGTGCACAGGAGGTCATTTGGTACATCAACCATATTAATCTTCTCCGATGCGCAGACTTTCCTTAAACACTGACAATGTATTTAAGCAAGGGGTATCATTGTCAATGTCCATGGGCTCGGTCTCCGAATCAAGATCATCAATCAGAATGGTCCATAAATCTCTTCTTCCACTACTTCGGGTCCTCGGACCTGAATACAATAGTGGATCCGAGTCAGGGTCAAGGTTAGAATAGGGCTGGATATTACACGCGGAGTGCTTGACTCACCTCAAAAAGTTGAATCTTTACCTGATTCAATTGATCTTGAAATGTCCCCGGAGGATCATGTCCTCCTTGACCACCATCTACCTCAAGAGGTGGTAGACTTCCTTGGGGAATATCTGAATTATTCTCTCTAGGAATTTGAACACCAGCATCACGTTGTGCAGCGGCTACTGCAGCTTCCGCCAATCTAGTCACCATAGCTTTATAAGACTTTCCCACAGACGGCGCCAAATTATGCGTCCAAAATCTGCTCAGCCCTTAGATCTCCTTGTGATGACCTGCAAAACGAAAGCGTCAGATGTGGCCCGACCGCTAGGGTCGGGAGTCCACCTCCGAAGGCTAAGTCAGTTAATGAACTTAATCACAAACAGCTCTGTTAGACACACAAAGCTAAGGAATGAAAAACTGGGAAAGTGATCAAGATCGTAAGCCCCTGATAGTTTACGTCTACCAGTGTGTGTATGGATCTGAGTCCCCTCACCTCGTAGGTGAGTAAGGTTTATATTGAGTGTACCTTCAAATCTTCTTCGTTGGATTCATTTGAGCCTTCTTCGGATAGTCGTTGGATCCTAACAGTTAGATCCATTGAGCGATAGACTTCTACTAGTTTGAACTAGTAGAGGACTCCTGAGATAACCTCACGGTTATTCAATGATTATCCCTTTAATAATGATAAGTGACAGCCGCCAAGTTGTGTCTGCCATCATTAGGGTAATTAACCTAATCCATAAGTCGGATTAGGGCGTGCCTGTTGCCGATTTAGTTTTCTTCCTCAGCAAGCTATTTTCTGGACCTGGCTCGCTCGGAAGCGAGTCGATTCCCTCCGTCTCGACTAGGGTCGAGGGTCAAACCGAATACGAACCAGGTTCGATCATATTTCCTCCATATCACCATCTAATCCTATACCATCAGTTAATGAATGTCGGCAGTTCGGGAGATTCAAAATTTTCAATATTCAAGGTAACACTCCCTTCCAAATATCTGATGAAAAGACACCTTTCGGATGTTTTTTGAGGCGTGTACCAATAGCACTACATGGCTGTCAAATAGAAAAGACTAGAGCATTTATCACAGATTCACCGTCAAGCCTACCTTGCTTTAAACCAGAAAAGAATCGAACCCACCTCACCACAAATAAAATAAATATCGACAAAAGCTTTACACCTCACTGTTTACGTATATGCTCACCAAAGCAAATGAGGAACTTTTATTTGGAGGAAAATTACTTTATTAGTTACAATTAGATTTATGATAACAAAATAGACACTCATTATTTCTGTTTAAAGTTTGAGGTTACAAAACTTCTTTTTTTTTTTCACCGTTTTACTTCTTTTCTATTGACTTTTAAAGAAATTGAAAACCTGAAAGAATGATGAAATCTTATAAAAGAAAGTAAAAAATCATTATGGATGAGATAAGAAATGTTGCATGTACAATGATTACATTCAGAGAGACGGCTCATAGTCAAACCTACAACCTCTTCATTACAAGGCTTGAATCTTACAGCTAGTGATTAGTTTTGTAAAACCCATTTTAAAACTTTTTGTTTTCATTAATTGAAATAAATCTAATTATACCTAATCAACTAATTTTTCTTTACTTTTTTTTTTCTTCCGTAAATAGATGACAAAATTCCATACCATTGGCGATTAAACGATATTATCCCCCGGTGGGCCCTATAAGCAAGAACGTTAAGTTGAAATGTTGACTATATATACAGCAAGGCAGACAAGTAGAGAAGAGAAGAGAAGAGACTCGAAAGGAAGGAACAGCAGAAGAGAAGAAGAAGAAAGAGAAGATGGTTTCTAAGTCGTCTCTCCATGTAGTGCTGTTCCCTTTCATGTCAAAAGGCCATACGATTCCTCTGCTTCACCTCGCTCGCCGGCTCCTCCTCCTCCGCCGCGGCATCACCATTACCATCTTCACCACTCACCAAAATTCTCGTTTCATCCGTCAGTCTCCTACCCGATTCACAACCCACCATCTCAATAATCGAACTCAAATTTCCTTCACATATTCCCGAGCTCCCACCAGGTATCGAGAGCACAGATCAGTTTCCTTCCATGTCTCTCTTCATCCCTTTCGTCAGAGCCACCCAACTGATGCAACCAGACTTCGAAAATGCCCTCACCAAGCTCTCTGCTACCTCCGCCGGCATCGACTGTATAATCTCTGACGGTTTCTTATACTGGACTCAGAAATCTGCAGAGAAATTCTCCATTCCAAGACTCGTTTTTTACGGCATGAACAACTATGTCATGACTCTCTGCCGAGTCTTCGTACTGAATAGTTCCGATTTGGTGAAACTCGGCTTGGATGAGCCCTTCACGGTGCCTGGCTTCCCGTGGATCACTCTCACCTTAAACGATTTTGAGCCGACCGTGAATGGATCAGAACCAAATGGTCCACAGATGGAATTTCTGGTGGAAACCGCCATAGCTACGTCCAGAAGCAAAGGTATGGTGGTAAATAGCTTCTACGAGCTCGAGCCTGTCTTCTTGGACTACTGGAACCGTGAGTTCGGTCCTAAGGCCTGGTGTGTGGGACCCCTTTGCTTGATGGAGGCAAAACAGGAACAGGAACCCGAATCCAAACCCAAAGCCGAATGGATCAAATGGTTGGACCAGAAATCGGTCGAGGGCCGGTCGGTTCTGTATGTAGCGTTTGGTTCCCAGGCTCAGATCACGGAGGAGCAGCTGAGAGAGATTGCAGTCGGGTTGGAGCGATCGGAAGTGAGTTTTTTGTGGGTGGTGAGATCGAAAAGCAAAGAAGGGATGGGTGATTTGGAGGAGAAGGTGAAAGGGAGAGGATTGGTGGTGAGAGACTGGGTGGACCAGGTGGAGATACTGAACCACGAGAGCGTGAAGGGTTTTCTGAGTCATTGCGGTTGGAACTCGGCGATGGAGAGTGTATGTGCTGGGGTTCCGATGTTGGCGTGGCCTATGATGGCGGAGCAGCACCTGAATGCGAGAATGGTGGCGGAGGAGCTGGGCGTGGGGTTGAGGATTTTGGCAAGTAACGGGTCGGTTCGTGGGTTTGTGGGTGGAGAGATAGTGGAGAAGATGGTGAAAGAGTTGATGCAAGGAGAGAAGGGAGAAGAGGTGAGGAGGAAGGTGCAGGTAGTAAGGGAAGCTGCTAGGAATGCCGTGGAAGAATGTGGTTCGTCGTGGCACACATTGAACCAGTTAATTGATGACACGTGTAGATCCGAATAATTTATGACCCGTTGGGTTGCTGACTCGAAGCATTGTTAAAAAGATGGGTTTAATTATCTTTATTGTTGTCCAGCCTAGGAACCTAGGACACACTTCCAGATCCATGGACGTATGAGCTATGACCACCTTAAAATAGAGTAACCGGTAAATCTTCTATATTTCTCCACTGTTTTGGAACAGCACATCCTTCTAAGCCATTTTGAGGCTTCATTCTCTACTTCATTAGTCATTCCCCAGATTTGCGGTTTTGGAGGTTTTAACTTATTTCTCTCATTTTTTTTTCTTTTTTTGGTAACCTATTTCTCTCATTTTAACTCTCTTGTTTTTGCTTTGTCTATTCAATACGTAATAGTTTATCTTTGTGAGTGGTTGCTTCCTTTATTACTTCTTGATTTCTCTCTCTAAAAGTTACATTTGTGTTCTTGATTATCTTCTTCTTACATTGTAGGTCCTGGTAAAACTTTTCTTCCTTGGTAACAGCAGCTTTGCAGAATGGCTTTGTCTGTTGGGTTTAGTGATGAAAATCACCTTATCATTTTTGTTTGAGTTCAAATTTTGAATTTGGTGGGTCCCACTTAGTATTAAACATGGGTAGGTGTTTGGTACCATTAAGAGGGCATTAGGAGAGGTAAATGGGGTGAGAAAATGTGAGTTTCTAGTGACTTCTAAAGTGGGTTTTGTCCAAAAACGGGATTAGCTTTAGTGAGTCTTCTTCTTCTTGTGGTTTTGTAAGAAAAGGGTTCTCTTCTCTCTTGTATTCTCTCCATTGCAACTCTATCAAAGCTTGAGTTTGGATTGAAGGGTTTTCTTCAAGAGCTTAAGGTGGAAGGGTATTTTAAGGAGGTTTGAGGGGTTATGTGACCGGTTGAGGTAACATTGTATCACACTCAAATCTTGTACTATTTTGAAGAATAAAATAGTGAAATCTCCCCGTGGATGTAGCTAATCTTGATTATTTCGGGTTAGTGAACCACGTAAAATTCTTGTGTGTTGATAGGTCATTTTATTACATTAATATTATATTAAATCCTTTGTATTTTAATGAGACTAATTGGTTGTTTTATTTGAATATGGACAGATTATAGCATTTGGATATCAAATCTATAAAAAGAATGGTTAGAACCATATTGGCACATTTTTAAATCAAATCAAAGAATCACACACAAATTAAGATGAAAGATTTGATTATGTCCAAAGCTAGATGTTTGATCTTGCCCAAATCAGAAGGATTTTTGTAAAAAGTCTTAATTCAACAAGCAAATATTTCGTTCTCTCTTGCGGTCAGACATCTAAGGAAGAAGCTGAATTGGAAAGTGACTAAATTGGAAACCATTGCATTGGCAATGATGAAGAAAGGAAACAACTGAATTGGGAAGAATTGCATTGCCAAAGCGAATGATGGAAATAACAGAATTGAAAAGAATGCATAATTGGCAGGAATCCTCTATAAGAAGGAACGACATTTTCAGAGATTGGAGAACACACACAAGCTACAACAAGAGGAAGCCACAGTTCTGAGGAAGAACGGCACAATATTTTCTATTTTCATTTCTTTGTTTTTCTTTTCCATGTCCAACAAATTCTAGCTTTCGATCAAGATTAATGGAAGTTTGATTTTCGCCAATTGTGAGACTTCGGATTATTAGTTTTCTTTAATTCTCAGGTATTTATGTGTTTTCCATATTTATTATGTTATTGTATTAATCCTTAGACAAGAGGTCTGTTGTTTTATGATTAATACAATACTTAGTCAATTAGAATAATTATTTATTATTCTTATATAGTGACAAATAACATTCTCGATTGGGTAATCAATGCCCTGGAGAGTTTGCTATGAGAATGTATATCCTAGTTTAAATAAACAAGACTTTTCCGGATTTATTGACTGGGGATTGGGTCTTTCAATTGTTTATGCGATTAATAGACATAATTCAAAGGACAGATCCGAATTTTATGTTTATTAATTAGGGAATAACTCAAAGGACAGATCCGAAGGTTATCAATAAAGTAGGGAAAGATTGGTCGTTAGAGGATTGATCCTCAATGACCATAACCAATTTACCCGAAATTAAAGTTTTTATTTTTTAAGTCAAAGATCAATTGAGAGAATCAATTATGAAGTTGAATCTTGATCGAAAGTTTTTATTATTCTAATTTTCTTGATAACTACTGCATTCGTTTATTTTTATTTAATTTGTTGATTCAAAACTCCCCAATTTTTATCAAAGAATAAATCTTCACCAATCTCTGTGGATTTGACCCTACTCACTACTAATACAAATTCAGTTGAGAGAAGGATTATCTTTGGTGGATTAGACACCCATCAAATTTTGGCGCCGTTGCCGGGGATTGGTTCTTTTAGATTTATTCCTTTTGCTTTGTTTTATTTTATTTTTATTTTTTTTCCTTAATCTCTTGGTTGTTTTTTATGCCTCGATCCACTCGTACAGGTGAACTTCAATTTGATCCTAAGATTGAGAAAACAGCCCACAGATTGAGGAAGGAAACCAAACAACATTTTCAGGGAGTATCATCTTCTTCATCTTCTAGTATTGATTTAATTGGATTATTTGGACTTGAAGAAGAAATCATGGATGCTAATAATATTAATGAGAGGACTTTAAAAGATTTAGCCATGCCAGATTTGAACCAACAACCATTATGTATTGAATATCCAAATATTGAGGTTGCTTTTGAACTAAAATCTGGTTTGATTCATTTACTCTCCACTTTTCGTGATCTTGCAGGTGAAGATCCTCATAAACATCTCAAGGAGTTCCATGTGGTGTGCTGCATAATGAGGCCACATGGTGTAACCGATGAACAAATCAAGTTACGAGCCTTTCCATTTCTTTGTCTGAAAAAGCTAAAGATTGGTTATACTACTTACCTTCTAGTTCAATAACCACCTGGATTGAGATGAAAAGACAGTTTCTTGAAAAGTTTTTTCCTGCCTCGCGGGCTGCTACTATAAGGAAAGATATATGTGGGATCCAACAATATCATGGAGAAACTCTCCATGAGTATTGGGAAAGATTTAAGCAATTGTGTGCTAGTTGTCCCCAACATCAAATTTCTGACCAACTTCTAATTCAATATTTTTATGAAGGGTTATCTAACATGGATAGGAATATAATTGATGTTGCTAGTGGCGGTGCGTTAGTACATAAAACCCCTACTGAGGCAAGAAATTTAATTTCTAATATGGCTGCCAACACTCAACAATTTGGGACCAGACGGAATGATCCACCAAGAAAAGTTAATGAGGTAAGTGTCTCTTCCATTGACCAACGTTTGGATAATCTAACTTCTCTTGTGGAAAAATTGGTTGTAGGAAATATCCAACAAGTAAAGGCTTGTGGTATTTGCTTTAAAACAAATCATGCCACAGATGCATGCCCAACACTTCAAGATGAGACTCATGAACATGCCAATATTGTTGGAGGATTCCCAAGTCCACCACAAAGAAGATATGATCCATACTCAAACACATACAATTTAGGATAGAAGGATCATTCAAATCTGAGTTATTGTCACGCCCTCCCAGCCGGTACCCTATCTGGCATACCCGAGAGTGTGATCCACCCAAGATCGTATCGGTATCAACCTCCCCTAAACAATAACTAATCTGAACAATCTAACAGGTGCGAGATAAATCATAGTCCATAAAGAAGATGAATCTCCATCATATGATTTCGTTCCGATTGTGCAATCCCCTTTCTCCGTGTGCTCTGTAACTAGACAAATCTTCCCGTCTTGTCTTTTTCTCCCTTTTGCACATCCTTGTGTGTATCTCTTCCGCGCTTCCCTCTGTCGGCTGCTCGTCGAGCATAACCACCCGCGGGATCTTCGAGTAATTGTGGTAACCGCAATCACCTTCCCGAGATATGCCTCTTCGCCTTGCGCTTCTTCATATGGACCGTCATAGTACTCGAGCTGCAGGATAGTCTAACAACATTGTACAATAAAGGAATGAGTTTCAAAGAAACTCGGTAAGGCGCTTGAAAATCCATAATAACATAAATGGCGAATTCCGAACACTCATAAATGCAATATGATATGAGACAAACAATGAATGAATGAATCTAACTCTATGTATGCTGGTCTCTTTGGCCATCTGCTTTAAGTCATAGCACCGTACTTCTTTAGGAAAGTCCACTCACATCCTCAACCATTTAAGATATCTTGGATTCTCTCACGATCATTTCACCGGTCTTGAGCGCCGATTGGTAATGGGTCCTTCATCCCTCGGACAAACCTTGGCAGGGGTTAAGTCAACACACTCTCTCACAACCATTTGGTATAAGTACTGGCGCATGTCGTGGTAAAACCTAGCCAAATGCAAGTCTTCTACTTAGTTACATCAAGTCGATCCGGATACTTCCATTCCTCGTCCCCGACGATCCTTTCCGGTATCCTTCACACTAGAGTCGCCGTATCCTATGGCACCAACCAACTCGGACTACGGACTCATCAACCCTATTGATCATCCACATATGGTAAACGAGAGCTCTCACGTCCTCTCACGGGTTGGTTACCGGTCTTGCGCCCGTGAGCCCAAGTCTAACCATATGCAACCCTACCAATAAATGGCCCCCACAATGTGATTCTGTCCTCTCACGGGTTGGTTACCGGTCTTGAGCGCCCATGAATCCCCATTGCTACCACGGGTCGTTCGGGTCTCAATACCCCTCCGATTAGGGTCTCGACATAACGACATCCTAGCCAAACACTACTAGACAATCCTAGATATGTCATCCAACAGTTTAGGAAGGTGTCCAGAGGGCATCTCCGGAAACATCCCATAATATTTCCGTAGTAGTCCAGGGGCCGAAGGACACCTCTCCTTTCCAAACCATACGTAAGCATACACATGCATCAATTCATATCATCACATATATGGTAACTTCATATATGGAAAGAAATCGAATTACAATCACTTGTATAACATTGGTAAGTAAATCATACATGAATCAATTTAATATGAATAAGTAATGCTACCGTAATCACGTTATGCAACAGGTATATCATTGTAAGAATCTAATTTAGGAAACATATTAATGATATTCAAATATAGAAACTAGATTCATGCTATCTATGTAATTAAGGAAATAACCATCCTTACCTTTTATAACTCGCAAGGAATCCTAAGAAATCAAGTAAGATCTTGGCAAACTTGAGAAGAAGGTCCTAAACAAGTATATACAACATATTAGGAAAGATCCCTAACACAAAGATATCAAACATCCAACCCAAATCGGAGTTGCCGTACTCATTGGTCGAGTGGATTGGTCGAGTGGTCCTCACCAATCGCCCCATGCGTGCCTAAAATCGTTTTAAGATATGAAATCCGATTTGGTGGTTCAAAAGGGTACTAATCAAGGGGTAGACTACATCGTAGTATTCTAACAATAGGGACCTCAAAACACCAATCAAATCAAGATATCAAGATCCAAATTAGGAAACAAGTTACCATAATTAACTCAAACATGGATCTTGATGAATTTGAAATAGAAAACAAAGACAAGAACAATAGGAGGATGGATCATTGCTTTCGGTAATGAAAACATGAAAACATACATAGGTCTTCATGGAATAAGGCTTAGAAGCATAAATCTAAATAAGGAATAAAACCTACCATATATGTAACTATCATGCATCATGAAGAACACATAGTTGGTAGAAGAGAACATCTAGAAATCTATAGATTATGGATCATGGAAAGAAAACACGAGTTACTACTAACATGATCAGAAGAAGATCCAAAGAGATCGAATTCGATTAGAGTTTAACGGATTAAATCATGGTTTGATCATGAATCCTTCAAAAGCTTGCAATGATCTGGTTAAGATCATTGTTCTAGCCTTAAATCCTTAGGATGATCATGAGAACATGTTCGAGATGTTTGCCGGTGCAGCTCTCTTCTACTGTCTCAACTCAAAAGGAAAGAAAAACAAAGATGGAGGAGAAGAAGAGAGGTAGACATACCTTTTGATGCAAAAGAAGAGTTTCACGAAGATCCGTCAAGAAAACACCAAGGATGCGGAGATGACTGCGAGGTCTTTGGTTCGCCGGGGTTTGGAGGCAGCAAATACGGTGGACTCAGATTGGACTTAAATAGAGCAAGAACAACCTAATTGCCAAGACGACTCTTGGTCGGTGGTTGGTCGCGCAATCGCTGAAGGCCAAACGGATTGAAGGTCCAGATCAAATCCAATCCTAAAGGGGTTTTGCCCAGTCGTGACTTACCTAATAGGTGAATGCCTTCAAACCAAGATAGAGAGCACTCCAAGTCCATCAACTAATTAGATCTTCTCGTTCGTTTCCATTCCTCATCATCACTTTCATGGTTCGCCGCCCGTCCTCTCGGGTGGCCCAGCGCTTCTTTCTTTCTGGTCTCGGACCTACAATAACAAGGTTTCGGCGGGTTGGGCTGGGTTTCGTTATGGGCCTAGAACTAACAATTTCCAACAACAATATCAGTCTAGGCAGTCCGATCAACAATATCAACAAGCTCTTAAGCAAGGTAAGTCTCTTGAACAATTAGTTGAATTTCTTGCTCTTAGTTCTCATCAATTCCAACAGGATACAAGAGCAAGTATTCAGAACTTGGAGAGTCAAATCACCAACTCGCATCTTCAAGAAGTAAGCTTGAGAATCAAGGAAAATTGCCCTCACAAACAATTATCAATCCAAAGCAAAATGTGAGTGCCATGACATTGAGAAGTGGCAAAGAGTTAGAAGGACCCATTGCTCATCATTCAAATTTAAGAGAGAAGACGGTAAAAGAAGTAACACCTCCTGTACAACATGTAAGCCCTAAGGTAACACCCCCTCATTTTCCAACAAGACTTTCTCAATCAAAAAAACTTGAAGAGGAAAAAGAAATTCTTGAGACATTTTGCAAAGTTGAGGTAAATATTCCTTTAATTGATGTTATTAAACAAATTCCTCGCTATGCGAAATTTCTTAAGGAATTATGTACTAATAAGAGAAAGTTGCAAGGCAATGAGAAAATAAGCGTGGGGGAGAATGTCTCAGCTGTGTTACAAAAGAAATTACCTTCAAAGTGCAAAGATCCAGGTATGTTTGTCATTCCTTGTAAAATAGGTAATGTGAAAGTTGAGAAGGCTATGTGTGATTTGGGTGCTTCTATTAATGTTATGCCTTTATCAGTTTATAAATCTTTGAATGTTGGACCTTTGAAGAATACTGGCATAATAATTCAATTGACTGATAGATCAAATGTTTATCATGAAGGAGTGTTAGAAGATGTTTTAGTTCAAGTAGATGAATTAGTTTTTCTTGTAGATTTTTATGTACTTGATATGGAAGAAGACTATTCTCCTACTTCAAGTTTGATTTTATTGGGGAGACCTTTTTTGAAAACTACTAGAACTAAAATCGATGTGCATGATGGAACATTAACAATGGAGTTTGATGGCGAGATCATTAAATTTAATATCCATGCTTCCATGAGATATCCTAATGATGTATATGTTGTTTATGCTTTTGATGCCATTGACACTCTAGCTCAAAAAACATTTAATTTTTGTGATGAAGACAAGTTAAAAATTGCGCTTAGTAATTGTTTAACTCTTGAAGAAGTGCAACTTGCAAAAGAAGTGTCACATCCTCCCAGCCGGTACCCTATCTGGCATACCCGAGAGTGTGATCAACAGCCCGAAGATCAGGTATCGAGTAATCAACCTCCCACATAAACAATAACATAATCATGAACAATAATAATAAAAGTGCGGAAGATAAACCATAGATCCAATAAGGAAAGAATGAATCATATATAAATCAGAGTGCTAGATATAATCAGAGTGTCAAAAATAGATAAGTAAAGTGAGGCAAAATCCCACTCTACAACCAGCGGAAAAGTAGTTCTAAAAGAGAATAAGCAAGACAAAATCTAATCCCAGTAGCAAGTACAATGGGTAACTAAATTGTTCTCAACTTTATAGACAACATCCCTATAAGTATAAATCTCATAAACGGCACAAGGGCGCTTCCACTCAATGGTCGGACTAAGCATCGTAAGGAGCATAACCACTCGCGGGATCTTCGTTGTAATTGTTGTAACCGCAATCACCTTCCTGGAGATATGCCTCTTCGCCTTGCGCTTCTTCATAGGGACCGTCATAATATTCAGGACCTGCAAAATAGTCTAACAAACATTGTACAATAAAGGAATGAGTTTCAAAGAAACTTAGTAAGGCAGTTAAATCCATAATAACATAAATGGCAGGATTTCAGAACAAACATAAATGCAATATGGTATGAGACAAGCAATGAATGAATGAATCTAACTCTATATATGTTGGTCTCTATTGGCAGACATGCTTTAAGTCATAGCACCGTACTTCTTTAGGAAGGTCTCAATCACTCATCATCAGTTGGTAATGGGTCCGGCATCCCTCGGGACATTCCATGGCTGGGGGTATAGGTCACCGCTTTCTCACATCACCATTGGTCTAAGTACTGGCGCATGTCAGGGTAAAGCCTAGCCAAATGCAAGTCTTCTACTTAGTTACATCAAGTCAGATCCAGATACGTCCATTCCTCGTCCCCGACGATCCTTTCCGGTATCCTTCACACTAGAGTCCTCATGGTCCCTGACTACGGACTCATCAACCCTATTGATCATCCACATATGGTAAACGGGAAGCTCTCACGTCCTCTCACGGGTTGATTACCAGTCTTGAGCACCCGTGAGCCCAAGTCTAACCATATGCAACCCTACCAATAAATGGCCCCCACAATGTGATTCCTATCCTCTCACGGGTTGGTTACCGGTCTTGAGCGCCCATGAATCCCCATTGCTACCACGGGTCGTTTGGTCTCAATACCCCTCCGATTAGGGTCTGACATAACAGGACATCCTAGCCAAACACTACTAGACAATCCTAGATATGTCATCCAACAGTTTAGGAAGGTGTCCAAAGGGCATCTCCGGAAACATCCCATAATATTCCCGTAGTAGTCCAAGGACAGAAGTGTTAAAAGGACACTTCTCCTTTCCAAACCATACTTAAGCATACACATGCATCAATTCATATCATCACATATATGGTAACTTCATATATGGAAAGAAATCAATAATTACAATCACTTTGTATATAATTGATAAGTAAATCATACATGAGTCAATTCAATATGAATAAGTAATGCTACTGATATCAAGATAGTACCACAGTAGTATAACATTATAAGAATCTAATTAAAGAAATAACTTAACAAGATTCAAATATAGAAACTAAGATATGCAATTTATGTTGTTAAAGAAGTAACCATCCTTACCTTTTATAACTCGCAAAGGAATCCTAAGAAATCAAGTAAGATCTTGGCAAACTTTAGAAGAAGGTCCTAAACAAGTGTATACAACATATTAGGAAAGATCCCTAACAGAAAAGATACCAAAACATCCAACACGGACCAATTCCGGAGTTGCTTGTACTCATTGGTCGAGTGGATTGGTCGACTGGTCCAATCGACCAATCAGTCGACCAATGCAGATAGTAGCCTAAAAAAAACAGAGTTTTAAGATATAAAATCCGAATTTGGTGGTTCAAAAGGGTACTAATCAAGGGGTAAACTATATCAGTAGTATCTTAACATAAAGGGGACCTCAAAACACTAATCCAATCAAGCCATCAAGATCCAAATTAGGAAACAAAAAGTTACCATAATTAGATCAACCATGGATCTTGAAGAATTCAAGATAGAAATCAAAGACAAGAACAATAGGAGAATGAATCATTGATTCAAGTAAAGGTATCATGAAAAGCATACTTAGATCTTCAAGAAAATAGACCTAAGAACATAAATCTAAATAAGGAAACAAAACCTACCATATATGTAACTATCATGATTCATGAAGAAAACATGGTATGGTAGAAGAGAAACAACTAGAGATTGATAGATCATGGATCATGAAAAGAAAACACAGCAATTGACTACTAACATGATCAATATAGAAGATCCAAGGAGATCAGAATTCAAATCAGAAGTTAAACAAAGACTAGATCATGGTTTGATCATGATTCCTTCAAAAGCTTGCAATGATCATGGTTAAGATCATTGTTCTAGCCATTAATCCTTAGGATGATCATGAGAGACAAGTCCAGAGATGTTTGCAACAGAGAATGCAGCATCTCCTCTACTGTCTTAACTCAAAAAGGAAAGAAAAACAGAGATGGAGGAGAAGAAGAGAGTGTAGACATACCTTTGATGCAAAAGGAAGAGTTTTGACAAAGATCCGTCAAGAAAATCACCAAGGATGCAAGGGAGATGACTTGCAGAGATCTTTGGTTCGTTCCAAAGAGTTTGGAGGCAGCAAATACGAAGTAGACTCGAGATTGGACTTAAATAGAGCAAGCAAAACCTAATTGCCAAAGACAGCACCCATTGGTCGAGTGGATTGGTCGACTGGTCCAGTCGACCAATCAGTCGACCAATGCAGACAACAATTCCAAAACAGGGAATTGAAGACCCAGATCAAATCCAATCCTAAAGGGGTTTTGCACACATAACAAGTGACTTACCTAATAGGTAGAAATGCCTTCAAACCATGGTAGAGAGCACTCCAAGTCCATCAACTAATCCGATCTTCATCAAGTTTCATTTTCCATAAATAGAACTTCATCATCAACTCTCATGGATTCAAAGCCAGACACCAAGTCCTCCACTGGGATGGCCCAAAGCTGACTTCTTACCTTACTTCGGGTCACTGGACCTACAAATAACAAGGTTTCCGAGTCAAGGTTAGGGCTGGGTTTTACAAGAAGAGTTTGCAATAGATGATGAATTACAAAATACTATTTTTGAATTAGAGTCACTTAGACCTATGAGGGTTGATGTTCCTTTTGCTAATCTTCCTATTTCTAACACAAAACTTTTACCCTCTATTGTGCAGGCCCCCAAGTTGAAACTCAAAACATTGCCAGATCATTTAAAATATGCATTCTTGGGTGATAATAAAAGTCTCTATAATTATTTCAAGTAAGCTGAATGCATTAGAAGAAGAGAGATTGCTTAGAGTGCTTCGGGAATATAAGGAGGCTATGGGATGGACCATAGCGGACATAAAAGGTTTAAGTCCCTCAACATGTATGCACAAAATCCGGCTTGAAGAGAATTGTAAACCTTCTAGGCAACCTCAACGCCGTTTGAACCCACCTATGATAGAGGTAGTGAAAAAGGAAATTCTAAAACTCCTTGATGCAGGTATGATCTATCCAATCTTAGATAGCAAATGGGTAAGTCTAGTTCAGGTAGTTCCAAAGAAAACTAGCATCACTATGATTCAAAATGAGAATGGTGAGTTGGTACCCACCCGAATCCAGAACGGATGGAGAGTTTGTATAGATTATCGTAAATTGAATGCATCAACTAGGAAGGATCATTTTCCTCTCCCATGTATTGATCAAATGCTTGAACGGTTAGCGGGAAAATCTCATTATTGTTGTTTGGATGGCTTTTCAGGTTTTCATCAAGTTCTGGTTGCACCAGAAGATCAAGAGAAAACCACATTTACATGTCCTTTTGGTACTTTTGCTTACCGACGGATGCCATTTGGACTTTACAATGCGCCTCCTACATTCCAGAGATGTATGGTTAGTATTTTTTCTGAGTATGTTGAGAACATCATAGAAGTGTTTATGGATGATTTTATAGTCTATGGTGATTCTTTTGATATATGTCTAACTAACCTAACAAAAGTGCTGCAGAGATGTATAGAAGCTAATCTTGTTTTGAATTATGAAAAATGTCACTTTATGGTAGATTAATGACTTATTCTTGAACATATCGTTTCTGCAAAAGGTATAGAGGTTGATAAGTCAAAAATTGATATTATAAAATCATCGCCTTATCCTGTAACTATACGGGAGATTCATTCTTTTTTGGGGCATGCAGGATTTTATCGTCGCTTTATCAATAACTTCTCCAAAATCACACAACCTTTGTGCAGACTATTGCAAAAGGATGTAGCATTTGACTTTGATAAAGCGTGCAAGGAAGCTTTTGACATTTTAAAAGACAAGTTGACTTCAGCCCCTATCATCAAATCACCATATTGGAACCACCCTTTTGAAATCATGTGTGACGCAAGTAACTATGCAATAGGAGCTGTTCTTGAACAAAAATTTGGAAGAGAGTCTCACGTCATTTATTATGCTTCAAGAACTCTTGACAGTGCCCAATGCAATTATTCAACAACGGAAAAAGAACTTTTAGCTATTGTATTTGCTTTAGAAAAATTATGTTCTTATTTATTGGGTACTAAAATTGTTATTTACTCTGATCGTGCAGCTCTGAAATATTTGTTTTCAAAGAAAGAAGCAAAACCGAGGCTAATCCGTTGGATACTCTTGTTACAAGAATTTGACTTGGAAATACGTGACAAGAAAGGTGTAGAAAATTTAGTTGCCGACCACTTGAGTAGATTGATTTCAAGTGAAGACTCATCTCCACTACAAGACAATTTTCCAGATGAGCATCTCTTTTTCCTTAATGAGGTTCCCTAGTATGCAGATATAGTTAACTATTTAGTTACTAAAACTCTACCTAAGGATTTATCTAGAGCTCAAAAAGATAAAATAAAAAGTGATGCCAAATATTATGTGTGGGACTATCCTTACCTTTGGAAGCATTGTTCGGAGTTAATTATTCGCAGATGTGTCCATCAACAAGAAATATCATCCATCTTACAATTCTGTCATTCATATGCTTGTGGTGGACATTTTGGTCCAAAAAGAACGGCTCGAAAAGTTCTAGAATGTGGGTTATATTGGCCAACTTTGTTTCATGATGCATATAGGTTTTGTAAATCATGTGAGCGTTGTCAAAAAACTGGGAACTTAGGACATAGAGATCAATTACCCCTTATCCCTATACTTATTTGTGAAATTTTTGATGTCTGGGGTATAGATTTCATGGGTCATTTTCCTAATTCTTTTGGTAATTTTAATATAATTCTTGTTGTGGATTATGTCTCCAAATGGGTGGAGGCTAAAGCTACCCGAACTAATGATTCTAAAGTCATTGTGGATTTTGTCAAGAAACAGATTTTTGTCAGATTTGGCACACCTAAGGCAATGATTAGTGATAGAGGCACTCATTTATGCAATAAAGTGATTAAAGCATTGTTCCGCAAGTATAATGTCACTCATCGTGTTTCCACTGCATACCATCCACAAACAAGTGGGCAAGCTGAGGTGTCAAACCGAGAAGTCAAGTCCATTATTGAGAAAACGGTAAATCCAAATCGAAAAGATTGGAGTTTAAGACTTAATGATGCATTGTGGGCTTATCGGACAGCCTACAAAACACCTATAGGTATGTCTCCTTACCGTTTAGTGTTTGGGAAAGCTTCTCATCTTCTTGTCGAGATGGAGCATAGGGCATTTTGGGCTGTAAAACAATGCAATATGGAAATGGACAAAGTTGGAGAACAACAAAAGCTTCAGTTACAAGAGTTGGAAGAAATTCGCAACGAAGCCTATGAGAGTTCAAGGATTTACAAAGATAAAACAAAGGCTTTCCATGATCAGCAATTACGAGGTAAGAATTTGACAATTGGTCAAAAAGTTTTGCTCTACCAATCTAGATTGAAATTGTTTCCAGGAAAACTGCGTTCTAGATGGTTAGGACCTTTTGTCATTACTAATGTCTTCTCTCATGGTGCAGTTGAAATCCAAAGTTTTGAGACTAATAAAATTTTCAAGGTTAATGGTCATCGGTTAAAACCTTTTTATGAAGGTTTTCAAGTGCATAATGTTGAAATTGAGCTTGGTATTCTAGAATACAAGGAATGAAAAGGCACTAGGTCTAGCCAAAGACGTTAAATGAAGGCGCTAATGGGAGGCAACCCAATTTTCTTTACTTTAATTATTTTCTTCTTTTTGATTGATTTCATTAATTACTTGTTATTTTTGTTATTGTTAGAAATCTTAATTTAATTTTTTTTTCTTTTCTTTTCTGACAACCAGTTTTTTTTTTAACTCTCTGCCTTCCGCTTGATTGCTCAGCTTCAGTCCACTGCTCTTTATATGAGGGGAGTATTCCTAAATTCTCTTATTTCTATGGCAATGGGGACATTGTTAAATTTAGGTGTGGGGGAAGGGATCACATATTTATACTTTTTGTAGGTGAAACTTTCTAAAATTTTTTTTAATGATGTTTCATTTTCTATGAGTTCAATGGAATGCATGACCAATATTGACAGGTTGAATTCAATTTTGATGAATGATGATCAATTAAATTCTTGGAAATCACATGCTAATGAAAGATTGTTTTAATTTCTTATTTAGAGGAAAAGATGCTAAAGATTCATATACACAAACAATTTTTGTGAGATTTTGAGCCTAAGAGCATATATCATTAGTTTTGCTCTGATTTTCTTGATTGAGTGATAATCTTTTATGGTTGGATACTTCTAGAACTTGTTTAGTTTTGCATGCTGAAATCACATAATTGGATTAAATGCATACAAATGACAAGGGCACCTAGGATTTACCACTTTTTAGCTTTCTTGATAGCCTGTCCTTAATTATTACCTCTAGGAGCCCACTTTGAGCCTAGACATTTTCTTTTGATAATATACCACTATATAAATCTCATTAACCTTTTTTGTTCTTTTCATTCTATTGAACCTAAATCGAAGGATGGTTGAGTTACTGATATGCAATATCAATTAATAGTGAGAAGGAAAGGCAAGTATTATCAAACTTAATGCATCTTTTACTTAAAGTGCATCGCCAAAAAAAAAAAATAAAATGGTGTGGCTGCATTTAGAGAAGAAAAAAAATGAAAAGAATCAGTTGCTCCGAAAAAAAAAAAAAAGAGGAAGAAGAAGAATCAGTTGTTTGGAAAATAATATCATTGAGCGAAATACTTTATTTTTCCAGTGCATACTGTGTTGCCTTTTTGCTTTATGGCTTCTATAAGTTTTTGAGAACCTGGAAAAAAAAAAACTGGTTATGACATATTATTGTGATTCAACTCATTCCTTTGGTTTCATTTTACCTCAGTTTCCTTGTTTTTTTATACCCTACCTAAAGCCTCATTACAACCTATTAAAGACCTTCGGATGTATGTGTTTAATTCAATGCTTAGTGGTGGAGGTGTGATTTCTTTACAAGCATATGGTAACTATCATTCTGTGATTGATTTGAGTGACTTTGTTACCCTTAAACACTGAGTGTATAGAGTGAATCCAAATGAGAGGGTATTGGATCTTGATGCATCTTGAATCTGATGATTTATTGAAACTAGTTCATTCATGTCGATTGATGAAGTATAGTTGAAATTGTTGAGTCTTAGTTGAAATTCAATCTATTTTTGAAATCTTAGAAGAAAAGAATTTTTAAAATAATGCTTGAGGACAAGCAATGGTTTAAGTGTGGGGGAATTTGATAGATCATTTTATTGCATTAATATTATATCAAATCCTTTGTATTTTAATGAGATTAATTGGTTGTTTTATTTGGATATGGATAGATTATAGCATTTGGATATCAAATCTATAAAAAGAATGGTTAGAACCATATTGGCACATTTTTAAATCAAATCAAAGAATCACACACAAATTAAGATGGACGATTTGATTATGTCCAAAGCTAGAGGTTTGATCTTGCCCAAATCAGAAGGATTTTCGTAAAAAGTCTTAATTCAACAAGCAAATATTTCGTTCTCTTTTGTGGTCAGGCATCTAAGGAAGAAGCGAATTGGAAAGTGACTAAATTGGAAACCATTGCATTGGCAAAGATGAAGAAAGAAAACAACTGAATTGGGAAGAATTGCATTGCCAAAGCGAACGATGGAAATAACAAAATTGGAAAGAATGCATAATTGGCAGGAATCCTCTATAAGAAGGAACGCATTTTCAGAGATTGGAGAACACACACAAGCTACAACAAGAGGAAGCCACAGTTCTGAAGAAGAACGACACAATGTTTTCTATTTTCATTTCTTTGTTTTTCTTTTCCATGTCCAACAAATTCTAGTTTTCGATCAAGATTAATGGAAGTTTGATTTTCGCCAATTGTGAGACTTCGGATTATTAGTTTTCTTTAATTCTTAGGTATTTATGCATTTTCCATATTTATTATGTTATTGTATTAATCCTTAGACAAGAGGCCTGTTGTTTTATGATTAATACAATACCTAGTCAATTAGAATAATTATTTATTATTCTTATATAGTGACAAATAACATTCTCGAATGGGTAATCAATGCCCTAGAGAGTTTGCTATGAGAATGTATATCCTAGTTTAAATAAACAAGGCTTTTCCGGGTTTATTGACTGGGGATTGGGTCTTTCAATTGTTTATGCGATTAATAGACATAACTCAAAGGACAGATCCAATGTTATGTTTATTAATTAGGGAATAACTCAAAGGATAGATCCGAAGGTTATCAATAAAGTAGGGAAAGATTGGTTGTTAGAGGACTGATTCTCAATGACCATAACCAATCTACCCGAAATTAAAGTTTTTATTTTTTAAGTCAAAGATCAATTAAGAGAATCAATTCTGAAGTTGAATCTTGATCGAAAGTTTTTATTATTCTAATTTTCTTGATAACTACTGCATTCGTTTATTTTTATTTAATTTGTTGATTCAAAACTCCCCAATTTTATCAAAGAATAAATCTTCACCAATCTTTGTGGATTTGACCCTACTCACTACTAATACAAATTCAGTTGAGAGAAGGATTATCTTTGGTGGATTCGACACCCATCATGTGTTATTTGCATTTCTTTCTTATTCTTGCGGTAGTTTGTTGTTTGTTTGCTTTGTGATTGTCTTTCAATTTATATTGCACAAGATCCTTGGTTTATTTTGTTCATTTGGGTGATTTGTTTAATCATCCGGTTCTTTGGATTGAGTCTTGTCTTCTACAATTGGCATCAGAGCATAGGTTTTGTGTATTTATTTTAAAGACAATGAGTGCTCATACATTTAGGGTGGAGCCATTTGATGGAAAGACAAATTTTGAGCTATGGAAAATGAAGATGAAAGATTTGTTAATTTAAAATGGTTGTCACAAAGCATTGTTGGGAAATGATAAGAAATCAAAGGGAATGAAAGATGATGATTGGGAAGAGATGGATCTCAAGGCCATGTCCACTATTCGGTTGAGCTTGTCCAATGAAGTTTTATTTAATATTGCACATGAAAATTCGGCAGCGGATTTGTGGTCAAAGTTGGAAAGCATCTACCAAACAAAGTCTCTCACAAATAGAATTTTCTTGAAGAGAAAATTATTTTCTTTAAGAATGAAGGATGGTTCAAATATTTCTAATCATTTGGATGAGTTCAATAATATACTTTGTCAATTGGAAAGTGTTGAAGAAAAGATGAAGGATGAAGACAAAGCGGTGATTTTACTTTGCACTCTACCGGAATCTTATGATCATTTAGTGACAACCCTAAGTTGTAGTAAGGGGGATTCTCTTGACTTTGATTCGGTTTGTAGTACATTACTTGCCGATGAACTCCGAAAAAAGGATTCGTTGGGAAGTTCTATGGAGGTGGCTTCAGAAGCTAATATGACAAGGGGTAGAAGCAAAGAACGTCATGATTCTTCAAAGGGTTCTTCAAGAAGCAAGTCAAGACATCATTCTAAATCCAAGGGGCATGATGGCAAGTATAATTGTTGGTTTTGGGGAGAGAGTGGACATCTTAAAAAGAATTGTTTCAAAAGAAAGAAAAATGATTCTAATTCGGGAAACGATAAAGGTAAAGAGATTGTTGGTGAACATTTTAAGAAGGCAAATCAAGTTGTGGCTACCACATCTAGTGTTATCGAAGATGAAATGTTGATAGCGGGTTGCAATTCTGAATTTCACCAAAATTGGATTCTTAACACCAGTGCTACACATCATATGTGCCCACACAAATCTTGGTTTAGCACATATGAGCCATGTGAAGGAGGATTGGTGAAGATGGTGAATAACTCATCTAGTAAAACACTTGGCATTGGATCGGTACACTTGAAAATGTTTGATGGTATTGTTCGCACACTTGAAAATGTTAGACATGTTCCGGATATGACAAAATGTTTGATTTCTTTATCTACTTTGGAGAAAGAAGGTTGTAAATTTTCCGGAGGAGATGGAGTACTCAAAGTTTCAAGAGGTGCTCTTGTTATTATGAAGGGAATCCGGGTTGGTCTCTTGTACAAGTTGTTGGGTAGTTCCATTATTGATGATGTTGCAAATGTGGCAGTTGACAAAGGAGATGTTCCTCTTAGGTTGTGGCATCGAAGACTTGGGCACATGAGTGAAAAGAAACTTATCCCAAATCTGAATTTTTTTGAAAAAGAATTTTGTGAGCATTGTGTCTATGGGAAGCATCATAGAAGGGCTTTTAAAGCGGGTATGCACACAAGTAAAGGGATTGTTGATTATATTCACTCGGATGTTTGGGGTCCATCATCGGATGTGTCTTATGATGGTGCTCAACACTTAGTTACTTTCATTGATGATTTTTCAAGGAAAGTATGGGTGACAATTCTCAAGTCAAAGAGTGATGTGTTAATGGCATTCAAGAACTTCAAGGTTGAGGTGGAGAAAACAACCGGTAGGAGCATCAAAGTTTTGAGGACGGATAATGGAATGGAATATGCAAAAATGAATTTGGTAATTTTTGCAAAGAAGTAGGAATTGTATGGCATCATACGGTTGTGCATACTCCACAACAAAATGGAGTGGCGGAACGCATGAATAGAACATTGATGGAGAGGGTTCGGGCTATGCTTAGCAATGCAAACTTGGAGAAAGAATTGTGGGCCGAAGCGGTGTTGATGGCATGCTATCTTGTGAATAGGTCTCCTTCAATGACTTTGGGTGGAAAGACTCCAAATGAGGTACGGCATGAAACTCCTTGTGATTATTCGGATTTGAAAATTTTTGGATGTGATGCATATGCTTTGATTCCAAGTTGTCAAATGAGCAAACTTGATCCAAAATCTAAGAAGTGCATTTTTGTAGGATATGCTAAGAATGTGAAGGGGTATCGGTTATGGGATCCAAGTACCCATAAGATCATCATAAGTCGTGATGTATATTTTAATGAATCCTCTATGTTGATTAAGGGGGTGGAAAAGAAATGTGATGAAGAAAAATCAATTGTTGAGGATACCCATGAATTTCACATGCAATCTACAAGTTCTTCAAATGAGGATGCTCATGATGAAGATGTTATGAATCTTGATAATCAAGATGTACAAGGAGAGATTCAGGAAGAAACACCGGTTGGCGTTGAAGAAGAAATTGTGGTACCTTTGGGAGGAAGATCAACAAGACAAACTTGTTTGCCGGAAAGGTACAAGGATTGTGTTGATCAAAATACTCTTAGAGCTTTGGTGGCTTTAAATGAAGAACCAAGTACATTTCTTGACGCCATCAATGCGGATGATGCAAAGCATTGGAAGGATGCAATGAATGAAGAGTTTTAAGCACTTCAAAAGAACAAGACATGGGATTTGGTGGAATTGCCAAAGGGAAGAAAAGCCATTAGTTGTAAATGGGTGTACAAGAGAGGGGTGAATGGCAAGGCGGAAAGGTATAGGGCAAGGCTTGCTGCCCAAGGCTTTGCACAAAAAGAAGGTATAGATTTCTTTGAAGTCTTTTCCCCGGTTGTGAAGTTGGTGACTATTAGATTGGTGCTTGGACTTTTGCTATGCATGACTTGGAGCTTGAACAAATGGACGTAAAAACAACGTTTTTATATGGTGATCTTTTTGAAGAGGTGTACATGAGGCAACCGGAAGGATTTGTTGAGAAAGGTAAAGGGAATCTCATGTGCAAGTTGAAGAAGTCCTTATATGAATTTAAACAAGCTTCAAGACAATGGTACAAAACTTTTGACTCCTTCATTTTAAGTCTTGGTTACAAAAGAAGTGAATATGACCATTGTTTATACATTAAGTTCTTTGATGATGGTTCATATGTGATTTTAGTTTTATATGTGGATGACATGCTCTTGGTGTCCAAGGATAAAGCTAAAATTGAAGAGCTTAAAGGGTGTTTGAGCAAGAGGTTTGAAATGAAAGATCTTGGTCAAGCCAAACAAATTCTTGGAGTTGAGATTCAAAGAGATAGAATGAATGAGACTTTATCACTTTCTCAAAAGTCCTTTGTGAAGAAAATTCTTGAGAAGTTTGACAAGTGTAAAGAAAAGACGGTGTCAACTCCATTGGGATCACATTTCAAATTATCTTTCAATAATAGCCCAAATACGAAAGATGAAAAGACCAAGGTGTCAAGATACCCTTATGCAAGTTTAGTTGGGAGCTTGATGTTTCTAATGGTGTGCACTAGGCTGGATATTGCTCATGCGGTTGGTGTGTTGAGTAGGTTTATAGCAAATCCCGGAAAGAAGCATTGGGAGGCGACAAAATGGGTGCTTAGATATTTGAGAAGCACAAGTGACTACTCTATCACATTTAGCAAAGGTGGAGAGCAAATTCAAGGCTATGTGGATGCTAGTTATTGTGATGATCGTGATAAGGGGCAATCTACAATGGGGTATGTTTTCAAGTATAGAAATGGTCCAATATGTTGGATGTCTAAGCTTCAAGCGACGGTGGCATTTATCAACTACCGAAGCGGAATACATGGCGGCAACCGAAGCTTGTAAAGAAGCGGTGTGGCTTCAAGGTTTGATGGGTGAAATTGGCATTGAGTCAAAAGGTATGCATTTGTTTTTTGATAATATGAGTGCAATTTACTTGGCCAAGAACCCGGTAAATCACAAGAGGACAAAGCATATATTTGTACAATATCATTACATTCGAGAAGTCATTGAAGACGGAAGGATCCAATTGTTAAAAGTTGGAACCAATGAGAATGTGGCGGATATGCTTACCAAGGTTGTCCAAGGAGAGAAGTTGAATTGGTGTCTATCTTCTCTTGATTTCAAGAAACATGATTCTACAAGTAAGTGATTTCCATCAAGGTGGAGATTGTTGGGTTTAGTGATGAAAAATCCCTTTATTTTTTTTGTTTGAGTTCAAATTTTGAATTTGGTGGGTCCCACTTAGTATTAAACATGGGTAGGTGTTTGGTATCATTAAGAGGGTATTGGGAGAGGTAAATGGGGTGAGAAAAAGCGAGTTTCTAGTGACTTCTAAAGTGGGTTTTGTCCAAAAACGGGATTAGCTTTGGTGGATCTTCTTCTCGTGGTTTTGCAAGAAAAGGGTTTTCTTCTCTCTTGTATTCTCTCCATTGCAACTCCATTAAAGCTTGAGCTTGGATTGAAGGGTTTTCTTCAAGAGCTTAAGGTGGAAGGGTATTCTAAGGAGGTTTGAGAGGTTATGTGACCGGTTGAGGTAACATTGTATCACACTCAAATCTTGTACTATTTTGAAGATTAAAATAGTGAAATCCCTCCCCGTGGATGTAGTTAATCTCGATTATTTCGGGTTAGTGAACCACGTAAAACTCTTGTGTGTTGTTTGCATTTATTTCTTATTCTTGCGATAGTTTGTTGTTTGTTTGCTTTGTGATTGTCTTTCAATTTATATTGCACAAGATCCTTGGTTTATTTGTTCATTTGGGTGATTTGTTTAATCATCCGGTTCCTTGGATTGAGTCTTGTCTTCTACATTGTCAAGTTTGGGTCCACCGATTAAACATTTTTCTTTTGATTTAGATATTCCAGTGATCTATTGGCAAAGACATCACATGATAAAAACACAGAAGGATTGGATTATGGAACGATGGTTATTGGCAAAATCTTCTCACCCAAAAGCTTCACCGCCTCTTTCATAAGCAGCACTTTTACAAAAGCTTGGAGTTTAAACAGAGTGTTGCAGGTTAGGGAAATTGGCAACCATCTCTTTCTTATGCAACTAGCAGATTTGAAGGAAATTGCAACAGCACTCAACTACGGACTGTGGCTTGTAAAAAACCATCTACTTGCTATTCAGAAGTTGGATCCTGATATTCCTGTTGAAGATGTAAAGTTTGAGAAGTTTGAAATATGGGTACATGTTCTGAATCTACCAGCAAGCATGCAAACAGAGGAAATTGCTAAATTTATTGGGGAAAGATTGGGTCACTTCAAGAATACAAAATTCCCTAAATCTCTGAGGGATTTTGGAAAACTTTTTGCTATTCGGGTGGAGAGGAAAATTCTTGAGCCGATTAAGCCTGGATTGAGGTTTTCACGCCCAGATAAGGCTCCAATTTGGGTTGCGATAATGTATGTAAAGCTCCCTTCATTTTTCTATTTCTGTGGGGTTATTGGGTATGATTCTAGGAAGTGTGAGATTAAGTATCTTATTACAAATGGTGGTCCTCCAAGATTTCAATCTCTCACAGAGGAAGAATGTATTAATATATATAACAACACTTTTGGGAATTGGCTATGTTCAGGAAGCATGGAGGCTCGGCCATCAATTGCAATGCAACGTTTCCTTCTTGCTAAAGCGTTACTGATTGAGCATAATGTTTTTTGTCCACCAAAACCGAATGAGGCTTTCACTAAAGCACCATCGTCACTTATGGACTATGTAGCTGATTTGTTACGGAGTAGCGAGGATCTGATGGAGGTAGTCTCCTACATTTCCGACCAGCTAGACGGCGGCCAGAGAGAGCACTTAATGATCGAAGGAACAACTGTAGTAAATGAAGAAGGGCAGTCTGGTAATACTCATAATTTTGGAGCACTTGAGGAAGGTAAAGCCCTTTTAGGTTGCAGGCCCATTTCAAAAATTAAGAAGCCCATTTCTACTAAAGCCCAGGTCAGTTATAGTCAAGGTTTTAAAATTATGGGCCAACATCTAGTCACTTAAAGGATCCTTCAACAATCTGGCCCACTCTTGAAAATGTCAATACGACCCATTCTCTTTCTTTTGGCAATATGGAGGACTCTTTTCCCAGTCTTAAAACCTTTCTGTTGCCTGCTGAAATTTTGGCAGCTTATCACATAACATAATGCATTCCTGGTTTTCTTGAGCCTTTAAAAAATATAAATCTTAATGAAAGAGCTTCTGTTAAGGGTAAAGAAATAATGGGATAATCTTATGGGTCTGGAGAGGAGGTGGAATGCCCTATTATCCAAAATAATTTGATCCCAAAGCCTGCAGAGACATCTTCAGAATTGGAAAACTCAGTTTCCTCTAGAGTTTTAACAAAAGCAGCTCCTATCATTATTAGAACAACTGAGCCCTCCATTATACCAGCTACAATAGCCTCAAATGTGCGGATTGAGGAGTTGCCCAACTTTGACTCAATTCAAACGTCTCCTAAAGAGAGGAAAAGACTTTCGTCCCCCTACTAGATGACTGAACAATTAAAAAAATTAAAGCTGGAAGGTGAGGGGAAGACTGATCAAGAATTTCCACATAGATGTTTTAATCCTGGATGATTCCTACAGGGGTTGAACCGAGGTAAGACTTATGTGCAGAGGCACAGGTATGGAACAACTTCTAGAGGAAGGAAAAATTTTCAATTGTCTTCTGAAAGGGTGTGGTCAGCTGCCCTTAACCAGCCCCCAAGTGAGCCATGAAACTACTATGGTGGAACTGTCAGGGAAGTGGTCCATCCCTGACACAGAATTACTTGCAGCGCCTCTGTAGGAGGACTCAACCGAGTCTAGTGTTTCTTTTGGAGACTCGGCAACCAAATGATGAGATGAATAGACTCTCAAGAAGATTGGGTTTTTTAGATAATTTTTTTTGGCCCCCGTGGATAGGTTTGGTGGAACTGTGATTTTGTGAAATGGTAATGTCTCTATTTCGTTAATTTCTTCAAACTCTAACATTTCTGATATCATTATTTATGTACATTCTTCTGGTGCAGAATTTCGACTCTCTTTGATTTATGGATCCCCATAGGTAGAGTATAAAGCACAATTTTGGACCAATTTGATTCATCTTGGAAGCACTGTAAGTACCCCTTGGATTATTTTAGGTGCTTTTAATGAAATTTTATGTCATGCTGATAAATATGGAGGTGTCCCTAGACCACAAGCTCAAATGGATAGATTCAGGGAGGCCATAGATAAGTGTTGTTTACATGAGATTCGATGTTCTGGGTCAAAGTTCTCTTGGTCTAACAAGAGAAGGGGTCGAGCACTTGTAAAAGAGTGCTTAGATAGAGCTTTTGCAAACAGTGACTTTTTGGACCTTTTTGGGGGTATATCAGATCATAGACATGCAATGGTGGGTTCTGATCATACCCCAGTGGAAATCATCCTACAACCTTCCAAAAGGAAACCTGTTAGATTCCACTATGAGATGAAATGGGAAGATCACCCCGATCTTTCTTCCCAGATCCAAAGAGGATGGGATGTTTCTGGAACTAGCTCAAACCTTTTTAAACTCTAGTAAAAAAATCAATAACTGTACAAAGACCCTCAAACACTGGAGTAAGCACACTTTTTAGTCTGCTGCCAAGGAAATCACTCGGTTCCAATTGGATTTGGAGGTTTACCAACAACAATACCCTAGTGATCAAAACAATGAGGATGAATTGAGACTTAGACGTCAATTGGAATCTTTTTTAATTGCAGAAGAAAAGTATTGGTTTCAAAGATCTATAATTAGTTGGTTAAAAGAAGGGGACCGCAATACAAAATTTTTTCATGCTTCCACTGCCCAAAGAAGGCACAAGAACTCTATTCTTAGACTTAAGGATAGAAATGGTCACTGGATTCATGAGGAAGGTTCAATAAAATCTGAAATTTGGAATCATTTCTTTTCTTTATACAAATCCTCAGATCCTCTTCCCCCCTATGACTTTCTGGAGAGCACCCCACAATGCATCAGTGACCAGGTAAATGATTCTCTTTGTAGTCCTTTCACAAATGAGGAAATTAGAAAAGCCTTATTTCAAATGAAAGGCACTAAAGCCCCTGGCATTGATGGTCTTCCAGCCCGATATTTTCAAAGGAATTGGGACACCATTGGAAATGATTTGGTTCTCGGTATTCACCACTTCTCTGAGGGGGGCCATATGCTTAGAAGTTTGAATAAGACTGTGATTACCCTCACTCCTAAGAGATCTAACCCCCAAGAAGTATCCCATCTAAGACCTATTAGTTTATGCACTATCCCTTACAAGATAATTGCCAAGTGTTTGGCTAATCGCCTAAAACCCATCTTAGGGACCATTGTTAGCCAAACACAAAGTGCTTTTGTCCCGGGGAGGGCCATTTCTGATAATGTGTATTTGGCCCATGAGTATTTGCATTTCATGCGAAAATCAAGGTCGAAGAAGGGGTATATGGCACTTAAGCTAGACCTTTGCAAGGCTTATGATAAGTTAGAATGGTCTTTTATTGAGGCCTCATTGAGGAGATTGGGTTTTGTTGAGAAGTGGATAAGGTGGACGATGCAATGTATTACCACGGTTGAGTATCAGCTTAAGATTAATGGTGATTTGACTGAGAGGATTATTCCTCAGAGGGGGATTAGGCAAGGGTGCCCTTTAAGTCCTTACATCTTCATTCTATGCCAGGAAACTTTTAGTCAAAGATTAACTTCTAATATTGGGTTTCAAAGATTACCTGGATTTAGAGTGGCTAGACATGCTCTAGAACTAAATCATTTGTTTTTTTGCTGATGATTCCATGCTTTTTTCTCCTTGCACTATTTAGAATGCATCATTAATTAATGTCTTATTGCAGGAGTACGAATCGGTATCAGGACTTCACATCAATTCTGATAAGTCCAAAGTGCTCTTCAGTTCTCATACTCCAGCTGGTACCAGATCTGGTAATAGCTATTTTGGATATCCAGGAGGTGCACTCACATGGCATCTAATTAGGTCTTCCTACCACCTTTGGTAAGTCAAAAGCTCGGAATTTCTCCTTTATTTTGGATAAGCTTAGTGCAAAATTGACTAGATGGAGGGAAAAGTATCTTACACAAGCAGGTAAGGAAACTCTAATTAAAGCAGTTGCATGTGTTCTTCCCATGTATGCTATGTCTTGTTTTTTAATTCCTCAAAATCTTTGTAATCGGATCCATCAAAAAATTAGACAGTTGGATGGTGGAAACACAATAAGGGTCAAGGAATTAACTGGGTCAATTGGGAAACTCTGTGTAAGAGAAAGGTGGATGGTGGTTTGGGTTTTAGAAATTTAAACAGTTTTAATAGGACCCTATTGGCTAGACAAAGCTGGAGACTCCTCACCTGTCCTGATACCCTTTGGTCTAGAATTATGTCAGCAAAATATTTGCAAATCAGGATTTGTTAAGGGTAGAAGTACCTAGGTCCTGCTCTTGGGGATGGAAAAGTATTTTGGCTAGAAGAGATTTGCTAACTTCGGGAATTGGGAGGAAAATTGGCAATGGGCAATCCACTTTGATTTATAGAGATCCTTATTCCCTCTCTTCCTACTAAAGGAATTATGAGTTCCCCATTACATAATGGTCCTACCTTAGTAGGAGAGTTAATTGATTGGGAGACAAATACATGGAACAAGAATCTTCTTGATTCCCTATTCTCACCTTTTGAGGTGCAGGAAATTTTAATGTTACCCATTCTTTCCCAGTCTACCATAGATTGTTGGTTTTGGACCAAACAAAAACAAAGAAAATTCACTGTGAAGTCAGCCTATTTCCTTAGTTTAACATTATCTTCTGAAGTGGGTAACATTGCCTCTCCCTTTTCATCCTCAACTTGTTGGAAGGAAATTTGGAAGATTCCAAATCTTCCAAAAATAAAGAAAATAAAGCATTTCATATGGAGGGCGGCTAGTGAAGCTATTGCCACAAACAATAATCTATTCAGCAGACATTGTGCGCCTCTTCTATGGAATCTACTATGCATGCTGTTGCTTTTTATCTTTTTGCAAAAACTTGTTGGAAGGTTTCTCCTCTTAGAATTGATGTGTCTGAATTCTCGGGTCTATCTATGCATGATTGGATTAACTTTATACACTCCTAGTATAAACACACGAATGACTTGGAATTAGTGGATATGATTTGGAGTACACTGTGTTGGCTTATATGGAATGCCCGCAATGAATTTGTTTTTGAAGGGAAGCAACCCCATTTAGAAGGATTGATGAATTGTTTTTGGGCATTATATAATGAAGTGCAATGTGTACAGTTGAATCTTTCATATGAAGAGATTGGACACACAATATCTGGCTCCAACTCACTAGATGTTGCTTATCATTTTCAGGTTTATGTGGATGGCGCTTGGGATAAGCAAAGCAAGAAGGGAGGACGAGGCTGTATAATCTGGTACTGACATGGAGATTTCCTTGCAGCAAAGGCACATTTTGGTCTTAGCATTTCGGTAATTGCCATGGAATTAGAGGCGATAAGGGATGGGATTTTGTTGGCGCAATCACTTCAAATTACCAAGCTGGTTATCTTCTCAGACTAGCAAAGGTGCAATTGAAGCCCTAAATGGTGGGAGTCATTCCTTAGACTGGACATGTTGTTGTCTTGTGGATGAGATTTTGAAGCTTAGGATGTCTTTTGAGTCTGTGTTTTTTACTTTTATTAGTAGGTCCAACAACACTTATGCAGATTTCATTGCTCGTGGGGCTAGAAATTTTAATATCTCTAGAATTTGGTGGAATTGCCCCCCGTATTTCATGTTAAATAACTCTTTTATTGCCTCAAGGGATTTTCAGCTGGAGAGCTTTATATAAGCTTACTTTTGGACGGAAAAAAAAAAACTAAGAGATGCAACGAGTGGTCGATTGTTAAGATTTTGATCCAAGATGCACTGGATTGTCATGCGCATTTAACGCACTATACCGTCTACACATTTAATGTGCTAGACAAGAGCAATTTTAGTTGTTCAGTCAATTAAAAGTTGTTGTATCAGGTAACCATGACTTAGACCTTGAGTCCTTGACTACTATTACCCAATATTTTTTCAGTCTTTTTTAAATTAAAAATTATATATTGGATATTGAGTCTTGGACTCTAGGCATACCATATAAAAATGGCCATGGATAACTAAATTTCATGAGCCAATCTAATTTATTCTATAACAAGATTAAGTCCCTAATATTTTGATCTTCCTATTAATAGACAACTTGATCATGCAGATGTTGAGTGACTTTCTAGAACAATCACTCATGATGAAATTAAAGCGGCAGTCTTTAACGCGAACGATGACAGTTCACTAGGAGCTGACGGGCTTGGTGCTGCATTTTACAAACATTGCTGGAGTATTGTTGGTGAGGATGTTTGTAAATCCATATATGATTTTTTTGAAAACCTCAGAATCTCTCGACAGGTTAAGCTCTCTAGGCTCACTCTTATCCCTAAGGGTGAATCTCAGACAACTTTCAATGACTATAGGCCTATTGGTGTCAGTTCTTTGCTCTACAGATTTATTGCAAATATCATTGTGAATAGGATGAAAGGCGTCATTCAAAAATTGGTGGACATCAACCAAACATCCTTCATCCAAGGAAGACAGATTAATGACAATGTTCTTATGTGTCAAGAACTTCTTTATGGCTATCATCTTAAATCACGTCAACCAAAGTTTGCTACCAACTTGACCTAAGAAAAGCATATGACTCAATGCAGTGAGACTTTCTTTTCAAAGTGCTATCTAAACTTAATTTTCCAGAAAGATGTATTGATTGGATTAAACTTTGTACTTATGATCCAGGCTATGTGGTCTTTATTAATGGTGCACAATCCCCCTATATTTAATGCCAATAGAGGTCTTAGGCAAGGATGCCCAATGTCTCCTTTTCTTTTCAACATAGTGCTACAGATGCTCTCTGACTCCTTATCCAGTGCAATAATTCCAGGTGATTTCATTAATCACCAACACTATGAAGAACCAAGTATCACTACTATTTGTTTTGATTATTTTTGGAAAAGGAACTCAATCAAATGCCACTATTCTTCAAAAAAATTTCTACAGCACCTCCGTAGAATGAAAAAAAAAACCTTGCTCTAATACCATGTTGTAATGTGAGGAATTGCTATTCTAAAGTTTATTATTCACAAGACCCCAATAAGATATTTATAGAATTGCTATTCTAAAGTATATTATTCTCAAACTTATTGAATTTCTACGGAAATTTCTAAGTAAAGGCATTGTTTTAAAACAACTAAGACCTACTGCAAACAGAAACTCAAGTGACTGACAAAGTTCAAAGATGAAGTTGATTCTTTATTCCTTTAGACGACCAGAAAGGGCCAACCTTTACATCAAATATACATATGAGAAAACAAATGTTGGGATACAATCTTCGTTCGATCGAGAAGGAAAATTATCATCGGTGATTGTGAAGAACTCTAAAACAAGATCGAAGCAGCTTTGTCAAAAGCAACACAGAGTCAAGAAGAATAGAGTCGGGAAAACATATGTTATCATCTGTTTATCTCCCTCGGGATTCGCAAAGCATTTTGTAAACTCCAACTTACAAAATCCTTTGCAATTCCATACTCTTTATCCAGCTTTTCCTGAAGAGGCCTGGACTTTGATCAAACCTGCATTTAAAGCAAGCTCTTCATAGCTGAATCCTTTAAGAGGAGACAAAGGAGGAGAATCATCAAGATGATGCATTATATCCGGATCTGGAGGTGGAAAGTCCATCACGTCCTTGGCCCAGGTAGGAAGAGGAAGTCCCAGCTTTGCAAACACCTCAGGATGACAATTGGCGCAGTGGGGAGTCGTATTGAAATAAGGATTTCTCCTAATATCGATTCCCATACCTCGTTCTCACCATCCCGATATGCCTGCAAGTTATAAGAGTTCAGCATGTCAACAAAAGGCTTACTCTGCAAATATGTGAAGATGCAAGCCCTACGAGCATCAGTCAGAAGGGACTAGGGCAAAAGGGTAACAGCTTGCCTTTGGGGCGTTGATACAGCTCCAGACCCTTTCACCCCTGCTGAAAGCTTTTCAACTTCCCGCTCCAGCTGTCGGATTTTTTCCCTGGCACCATCCAAATCCGAACAAAGATGCTCATTCTTGGAATTCTTCACTCGGGCAATCTCCCAAGTTTTGTTTCCAAGACGAGCAATCTCAGCATCTTTGGCTCTGGATTCTTCTTGAAGCCTGGAAAGCTCATCACTCAGTCTACTGAGCCTAAAGGCTGCTTCCACTTGATTGTGGAAGTTATCAGTAAGACTCCTGCAACAACTTAATAGTTAGTCAAGAGCAAAAGAAAAATCGTCAGAAAGAAAGGTAATGAAGAAAAACTTACATCATGAGGGATTTCATAAACTCCCTATCTGGGGACCGTAGAGAAGGCTCTCTCTCTTGGCAGGCATTTGAACAGTAGTGCACCATTCTAGTGCCTTGTCAAAATCGCCTGTCACCAAGTCGATCTCTTCAGCGACCAGGAAGGTTGAAACACATCATCGGCCAACTAAGGGCGCTTCCTAAAAGCAGAATCCTCGGCCTCTTCAAAAACCTCCACAGTAGGAGGATTGGAGGAGGATGCCAAACAAGCACTAGAGTCAGATTTGGAGGCCCGTACGACGACTGCAGGAACCACATCTTCCTTAGAAGCCTGGAGGTCTTCATCATGGAAGAGGACTCCAGCGTAGTGCCAGCAGGGGTTTCAGCAATGCGAACAACGACGGTGGGAGCCACATCCTCCCTAGAAGACCGAACGGTCTCTCTAGGCAAAGGAGACGTGGGAGAAGCATCAGCAGAAGTTGTGGGAATTTGATCTGAAGATTCACCAACAACAATCTCCCCACGTTTAGAAGATTCACCAACGGCAATCACCTCAAAGGGAACAACCTTCATCAGCACTAGAGCAGTCTTCTTGCAAGATTTTGCCCTAATATTATCCAAGTTAATTCCTGGAGGCACTACAAATGAAAAGCAAGCATCGTCAGTACGAGAAATCCAACAAAATATAGCATAAAAGGGAAGACCCTAGGTTTCTGACGAACAGGTGAAGTAAGGAATATCCAACAGAGAACTTCCGTAATGAGTAAACCCCAAGTATGAATACTATGGAGATTACTCAAGGAGAAGAAGAAGTTCATGATAAAACTGAATGACAGAGGAGAAAACTTACTTGTTCAAGATCTGATCGAAGATATTGTTGGAGGATAAGAGTATAGAGACGGCAAAGGAAGACAAAATACTACTTTGCAAATTTAGCAGACAAGAATAACTTGTATAACGAGGATAAAGATGAAAAGATGAAGCACCCTTGAGAAACTTAAATAGCCTCAGGGGGTGATGCGACGGTTGAAAGCCCAAGTTAATCAAGGGGTAGGATGGAAGAGACGCTTCAAATTCCGATAAATGCAGGATCAACGGTCAGGGGATAACGGCGCTCCAAATTCGAAACTTGAAGGCTGACATAAGTTTCCATGTGGAGCAACGTGCACCTGATACGAGGATACTGCCAAAATACCAACCGTCGCACCAGTATTAAGTAAGGGAGTATTCCCAATTCCTTGGGAAGAACAATTTGTACGCAAATACGAGGAAATGTTTGGGCTTCGTCATAAAGAAGGAGAAGTCTGGAGATAAAGTTGTCAAGAGCCATAAAGGGTTCGGTAAGAATCAAATCAACACTCCCGAACGTATCCCTCCGATGTCCCGAGCATCATCTTCAATTAAGGTACAAGTTTATCTACATGATAACTTATCTCATTCTTAAATATCTCTTACGAGAGGGAATAGAGACAACCCTATGGGTGCGATATGAGAAAGTATTATGGCAATCATTGGAAGAGTTCGAGAAGAAAGAGGCAAACCTCTATTTTATTATCAAAGGCCGTGGGGGGCCAACCCTTACAAAAAAAAAAAAAAAAAAGATAGCTTCCTATTGTTCTTTCTCATTTTCGGCCGAAGGATCTATGTCTGAGGCAGGCTTTGAAGGTTCTTCGGGAAGAGGCGGTGAATCATCAAGATACTTCTTGATATCTAGATCTGCTAGAATGGGGTCCTCTTCCTCCCAAACCCAATCGGGGAAAGGCAGCTCAAGCTACTCAAAGATTTCCTTGTGACATACGCCCCGAAAGGGAATTGTGTCAAAGGAAGGGTTAGATTCAAGAATATTTTTCCAGACATCATTCTGCCCCTCTCGATAAGCTTGAAGGTTGAATGAACCCATCAGATCGCTGAAGGGAACGCTGTTCAAATACTTCTGAATGCAGTCCCTCCGAAGATCTTGTGAAAGATGTTCAGGTTTGCTGGGAACTCCCATCTTCTTCAGACGTTCATTATCCTTGGCTTGAAACTCGAGGCTCTCAGCGCACGCAGTAGCAAGATTTTTCTGCTTCTTGGCTTCGCGTTCGGTAGTAGCAGCACGACTGATTGACAAGTCCAGATCCTTTTCAAGGAGTTGATGACCTGGTCGTTTTCCTCTTTTGACTCCTCGGCTGCTTTCTTCAGCTGACCCACCTCAGACTTGGCCTTCGCCAAATTCTCTTCACGGGTCTACAACAAGGAGCCGCTACGACCAACTCGACTCAAGGCCTCCATATGTTGGTAGAAGCTCAACACGACATTCCTAGAAAAGCAAGAGAACTATCAAAAATCCCAGGAGAGATTACAAAGCAAGTAGTAAAAACTCAAGATAGTTAATACATCATGGAAAGACGAATGAGAGCATCGTCTTGCAGGGTTTCAAAGGCCTGTCGATCGGCAGGCATAAGGCCAAGAGAGCTCCACTCAGTAGCCTTCTCATGGTCCTGTGTGACTCGATCTGTCACCGCCAATGACCATTGAGGGATGAAGATCTCCTCAGAATCTTTATTCTTTTTGGATTTCTTCGGGGCAGAAGCATTGACCGAGTCATAGTTCCTTTTGGTTCAAATGGGAGAGGGGACTTCGACCTCTTCCACCATCGGTTTCTTCCCTCTCCCTGAAGCCTCAACCACTGGCTTCAAGTTTCTTATACCCTTATAAGAAGGGTCTGGGGGAGGCATAGAGGCCACCAGTTCTGCAGTCAATGCTCGAGGAGACCGTTGCTCTGTAGTCGCAGTCACAACGGCCTTGGCAGCCTTCACCCGAAGGTTGTCTAGATTAATTCTTGGAGGCACTACAAAGAAGGACGAAAGTCAAAAAGTTGAAAAAGTTCGTAGTACATTCAAGAAAACAAAACTTGGCAGTTAGAAAGCTCACGTTGAGCCAGCCCCCAATATTTAAGAATGGAGTTGTATTCCATCTCATATCCGTGTATCTCTTGATACCATGGAATTGACTTGATCTTCCTGACAGCAGCTCTATCTTCCTTGGATAGTTGAGGGACCCGGTTGCCCTCAGAGTATGAAGTGTACAGTTTCCAAGTGGTTGGGAAGTTAAGGTCTGATTGAGGCGCTTAGCAGAAGAAATACCGCTTGCGCCACCCCTTGTGATTGGAAGGGCAGGTTCCCCTAGCAAGAATGCTGCTTGACCATTCACACTCAGCTTTCTTGCACTTGGAAAGAACAACCCAGCTAGGAGGATGGGAAAGAGAAAGAACGTGAAAATGTACAAAAAGAGGAAGAGAAGGTATGATGCCAAGTTCAAAACATAAACCCAAGAAGCCGACGATGAGATGCCAGCTATTGGGAAGAAGCATGCCAAGACATATATCCTAGTGATTTAGAACAGCAAAAAACAAAGTATTAAAGAAAAGAAAGCAAACTCCGCTCTCCGGAGTATCTATATATAGGGAAAATTCGCCAGGAAGGATCGAATTAAACCCTCTCATCAAGAGTGTGGCCCTAAGATGGTACGAGGAAGGAAAGTTGAAGCGTTCGATAGCTGAAGGAAGGTTCTCCTCGATAAAGGAGGAGGCAACAGAACTAGGTCCATCGGTGGACTTGATAGGTTGTTTGGACTGCCCAGAGGATTCTGCAGTTGCCTTCGGAATTCTGGATGGTCTAGACTAAGTAAGCGCTGAAGGAGCCTTACCACTTTCTTTTGCTCTTTTTCGTTGGCTAACTTCTTCGAAGTCACGCCAAATGGCAGTTAAGGTTTTCTGGTCACTATCTGATTGCTCAAGAGGGACTGAGGCAAGGGCCTCGTCACCAGAGTTGCCCTTTCCGGCACTAAGTTCAGAAGGAATTTTAGAAGAAACCCTACCGCCTTCCATTACTAAAAAAGTCTGGTTGTGGTTTTTAACAAGAAAAAAGAAACCTGGAGACGAAAGTAAAGATTGCAAAAGGAGTCAGTAGACTTACTGAATCACTGAAGCAGAAGTAGCGCCTTTTGAATATGAGTAGGGCTCCTAGGTGGCGCGTTCGTGGAGCCAAATCGAAGGAAGAGCAAAAGGAAGGTTGGGTGCTTGTGGGGGAGGCCACCCGGCCTCGAATAGGAGGGGGGCAAGGCTCTGGATCCCCCCTGCTTGCAATGCTCGAGAGTGAGAAGATCGTTAGAACGCGAAGAAGACGATGAGGTTTCAAAATTCCAAACAAAGAGAATGAAACCTATGAAGACAACGAACCGCTTTTAAGCACTCGCATGAGTGATCGAAGACGTGTACGATCGAGATTTAGAGACGGTTCGAAAGTTTGAACTCACGAATCAAAAACAGGCATTCAGAAACTGTCATTTCTATTTCGTGAGCAACGATAGTTTCGGCTGCAGAGGACGCGTGGCTTCACCCCCACAAAAAGTGAAAATATTCACGATGCTCGAGGAAAAAGCAATACAGCCACATTAAATGTGATACGACATTTAATGGGTTGGGGATTATGCAAAGCTATTGTTCGTCAGAGTACCCAGTTCAAAACCAAGCCCTAGGGACCATCCGAACGCTTGGTCTGGGGGGGCTCGTGATATGGAGAAAACATAACCAAACCTGGTTCAACCTTTGGTTCGATCCTCGACCTCGGTCGGGACAAAAGGAATCGACTCGTTTTCGAGCGAGCCGGGTCCAGGAGATAGCTTGCTGAGGAAGAAAACTAACTCAGTCACAAGCATGCCCTAATCCGCTACGATCGGAATGGACTAATTGTCAAAGAGACAAGTAACAGCATTTGGCGGCTGTTGCTTATCGCTATTATATAGATAACTACCATATAACGATCGTATTATCAAAGGAGTCATCTACTAGTCCAACCTAGTAGGGATCCATCACTTAACGGATCTATCCGTTAAGATCTGACAACTATCCGAAGAAGGCTCAAATACATCCAACGAAGGAGATTTGAAGGTACACTCTATATAAGACATCACCTACTCACAAGTTAGAGGACACATACAATCTGAATCGTATTCTCGTTATTCATTCCTTAGCTCTGTGCTCAAGCAGAGCCGTTTGTGATTAAGTTCATCAACTGACTTAGCCTTCGGAGGTGGACTCCCAACCCCAGCAGTCGGGCCACATCTGACGTTCGTTTTTGCAGGCCATCCACAGGAGATCTAAGGGCTATGTAGATTTTGGACGCATCAGCTATTGATGGGGGTGAAATGATCAAATTACTGTACAATGATTCCCTACTAAAAAGGGTCATTCTCCCTGTCAAAATACCTTACTATGGAAGTGGGACGCAATTATGTAGTCCTGTATCATGTTTTGTATCCTCTCTGTGATGTGTATGAGTGCCAATATAAATGGCCATGAGCCTATACTAACGCAAGTATTAACTTTATTAGAAACGAAAGTTCGTCCTGTGAGAATTTGGGCCTTCCTTGTCTTCGAGTTTGCCCATCATATCCCTCATCATCCTTCCCTAGATTGATGTATTCAGACACTGTTGCAGTAATCTCTGGAACAAAATCCACTATCACTCCATTAGGACTTAGGGTTATTAACCTATTAGAGTATTAGGGTTTAAAGTTTAAACTAAAATTACAAAACTAACGTTAAATATGGTATGAAAACGGTACAAAAAATGGTATTCGGTATAGTATATACCGATGGTATACCGTCTAAATCGAAACCGTACCATACCGAATTCCAGAAAACAGTTTCAGTACATACCGCACAGAATTTGAATCGATACAGTATGGTGCGGTTTTAAACGGCACAGTACGGTATGGTTAAACGGTTTCGGTACCATATTAACACCCTTACCTACACATAAAAGAGGACACTGAAATTCATTAGTGATGCACATGTTGTGATAAAAACAACTGAGACTAGACATTACATTTATTATGCCATCATTATTTAAGGGTAATTTAGGAGTTCTTAATGGTATTTGAAGAGTTCCACTTCAGAAAGAGATGCTATGTATGATTTATTGTGGAATAACTTGTGAGTTATCTATAATTTCTCAGAAGGTAAGTGATTCAATAAAGTATTCGCGCCCACTTGTGACTCAAACGAAAAAGTTGACAAAAAAGAATCTATACTTCACCGGCCACATGTACCCTTAACAAAACAAATGACGTAATTCCATATCATTGGTGATTAAACCATATCACCACCCAGTGGGTCCAGGTATGAACGAGAAGTTGAAATGTTTGACTGTATATACGTCAAAATTGACAAAGCAGAGAAGGGACTCCAAAGGAAAGAAGCAGCAGCAACAGAAGAAGAAGAAGAAGAAGAAGAAAGAGGACGGCGACGAGAAGATGGCTTCAAATTCGTCTGTCCATGTAGTGATCTTCCCTTTCATGTCAAAAGGCCATACGATTCCGCTGCTCCACCTCGTTCGTCGCCTCCTCCTCCGCCGCAGCATCACCATCACCATCTTCACCACCCACGCAAACTCTCCTTTCATCCGTCGATCTCTACCTGATTCACAAACCACCATCTCAATCATCGAACTCAACTTTCCTTCAAATATCCCCGAGCTCCCACCAGGTATTGAGAGCACTGATCAGTTCCCTTCCATGTCTCTCTTTGTTCCTTTCGTGAAGGCCACCCAACTGCTGCAACCAGACTTCGAACAAGCCCTGGGCAACCTCTTCAACTCCGGCGGTGTCGACTGTATAATCTCTGATGGTTTTTTGTATTGGACTCAGAAATCTGCAGAGAAATTTTCCATTCCAAGACTCGTATTCTACGGCATGAACAACTATGTCTTGACTCTCTCCCGAGTCTTCGTCGCGAATCGTGCCAATTTGACACACCTCGGCTTGGATGAGCCCTTCACCATGCCTGGCTTCCCATGGATCACCCTCACCTTAAACGATTTTGGACCAACCATGAATGGGACCGAAACCGATGGTCCACATAAGGAACTCATGGTGGAAGTCGTCACAGCGACGTCCAAAAGCCAGGGTATGGTGGTCAATAGCTTCTACGAGCTCGAGCCTGTCTTCTTGGACTACTGGAATCGTGAGCTTAGACCCAAGGCCTGGTGTGTGGGACCCTTTTGCTCGATGGAGCCAACAAAACAAGAGCAACCCAAACCCGAGTGGATCAAATGGTTGGATCAGAAATCTGCCGAGGGCCGGTCGGTTCTGTATGTAGCGTTTGGTTCTCAGGCTCAGATCGCGGAGGAGCAGCTAAGAGAGATTGCAGTTGGGTTGGAGCGGTCAGAAGTGAGTTTCCTGTGGGTGGTGAGATCGAAAAGCAAAGAAGGGACGGGTGATTTTGAGGAGAAGGTGAAAGGGAGAGGATTGGTGGTGAGAGACTGGGTGGACCAGGTGGAGATACTGAACCACGAGAGCGTGAAGGGGTTTCTGAGTCATTGTGGTTGGAACTCGGCGTTGGAGAGTGTATGTGCTGGGGTTCCGATGTTGGCGTGGCCTATGATGGCGGAGCAGCACCTGAATGCGAGAATGGTGGAGGAGGAGCTGGGCGTGGGGTTGAGGATTTTGGCAAGTAACGGGTCGGTTCGTGGGTTTGTGGGTGGAGGGATAGTGGAGAAGATGGTGAAAGAGTTGATGCAAGGAGAGAAGGGAGCAGAGGTGAGGAGGAAGGTGAAGGTAGTAAGTGAAGCTGCTAGGAAGGCCGTGGAGGAAGGTGGGTCGTCGTGGCACACATTGAACCAGTTAATTGATGACACATGCAGTAGTGTGACTTAAATGCGCAGCATGTGAAGCCAATGGTGGAGATCGAAATCTCGACCATGCAAGGTTTGATTACGCGCTGTCTCGTAAAAAGATGGGTTTTTAGTATATTATATATCATTATTGTAAGGTCTAACCGTCTAAGACAGTTTTCACATCCATCATCCACTTTATGAGTTTTGGGTCTTTTGATTGGCTATCCTATAAATTATGTTATTATTGTTAGTCTCTTATTATTAGTAGTATAATTAATAGACGTTAAGAGATTTAAAATCCAGTTAAAAGTCGGTTTATCAAATTATGTAGTTATACGTTTAAAAAATTGATCACCCCTTAGATTCTTGCAAAAAAATCTCGGAAGGCTAAGTCAGTAAGAACACCACTAAGAGGCTCTAACAAGTTGTAGAGTTTAATTGAAAAACGAGAATAGAGGGAAACAATTCAGTTACATTTTCCTTGTGTTATACTTTAGTTTATAAAGCGATTACTTTCTATTTTCAGACGTTAGTTTTATTGTCAAGTCTCATTTGTAGTCGTCCGATCGTAGGGTTTTCCTTCCTTTATTCGAATTGGTTATAGTTTCCATATAGAACACGATTACCTATCTTGAGTTTGATGGAATCACATCTCCTTCTATAACCACCGAGTTCCTTCATACTTACGGTACATCAGGGTTCAGTTCTTGAATGGGTCCTGACTGGGACAATTGAACCGACCGTGGTTCGACCCGGTCGAGAATTATTTTCTACTTATCATGAGCCCCCTAGACTTGGGATCAAAAGTCTAATCGTTTGGTTTCTCTACCATGGACTAAGGGTGTAAAGGGTGAAAGTTTAAATGACTCTAGGTCTCCTGACCATCCTTCAAGGTCGCATTCATTGTCAAAAATGTCACATCCTCTTGAGTTGCATTCATTCATCGTGACTCGCACTTCTAACGTACGTGTTCATTAGGAACAGGTGCCATCATAAAGCCCTTTTTCTCAAACAGTCACATCTTTCTGCCATTGATCTTAGATTAATCTCATTCGTTGAATGTATGGTCTCGAATCGTCGTTCGTACTCAAACATTGATTTGATTAATCTCGTTTGTACAAATTTCCTTTGGATCTATTTAAACCCCTGTGTATTATCATTTCATCTTTACTTTGCCAATTTGCAAACTTCATATGCTTGAAGATTCGAGTGAACTTTGAGCATTCTTCTGCCTTCAAGCCTCTAGTACCAGCTTCAACTTTCTTTGAAGTTTCACAAGTAAGTCTCCTCTGCCTTTTGCTTATTCTTCTTTTCTTTTTCTTTCCTTCTTTTTTTGCTTCTCTCTTAGGTTCGTAGTTTCTGCACACTTCCTTGAACCTCTCCCTTAGGATTTTTCTAGTATTTCTCTTAAAGATGGGTAGTGGTAGGTCCTCTTATGATGACTCCATAATCGAATGGTTGAGGGGGATGATTCTGCTAATCAACCCAGCCCCTCAATCTCTATTGAGTTGTTTGGTGATAGAAATGTGAGGTCTACTGACCGTTGGTTTGGTCCCTTCGTCAAATCACCCCTAGAGAACAACCAGAGAATGAAATGGAGGGTAGAAACATTGCTTCCCCTCTAGCTTCTTAAAAGCACACAGTGTTGAATCATGAATACAATTATTCCTTTAATAATTAAAGCATATATAATGAATATAATCAACGGAAGCATAAATGAATTAATACCTGTAATGTGTTCTTGTTATAGATTCGCCTTTTTTACTTTCGTTGAATCTTCTGAAGCCTTTCACTCTTTGGAATCATTCGCTTGAGAGTGTAGAAACATCCTCAAACTCAAATATTATGTGTGACAGCTACGGGGACCCAAAAAGCTACATATAATGTAAAACATTAACCTTTAACCACTCCCACAACGGTAAAGGTCAGTAATACCCCTGATTAATTAACCTAAATGAATATGGACCTAGACAAAAAGACCAGTGTTAGTTAAGCCCATAACCCAACAAGAAGAATAGGTCAAAAAGACTCAGAAACTCAATTCCTTTCTCGAAATCAGAGTAGATATCATGAGCACAAGAGAAAGTGAGTGAGATCTGGAATGTCTTCCTATCTACGTCACGAGATCCATCTTCTATTCCTCCGAGGAAGAGAGATTAGAAGAGCAATTAAAGAAGCGAATGTGGTAGGAACAAAGATGGATGCATCCGAAGCGGGAGCTGGAGCTTCAGCTGCAGCGACATTTTGAACCACCAAGATGACCAAGACCATGACGATCACCGCAGCAAAGAGTCTCATCTTCAAAGCCTCCATTTCTCTTTGGTTGTCTTGGTGGAACTGAGCAAGAGAAGAGACTCTCTACGATTCCTCTTGAAGAACAGAGAAGAGGAATTGCAAAGAGTGCTAGAGACAGAAGAGGAAAAGTGAGGGAGGAGAACACTAAGAGGGTTTTTTACAATTAAACCCCGCACTTTCAATTGACACCGTCCGATTGTAAAATGTACACAATGGCTGCCGCAAATAAAAATCCATTAATGTGAGTGACAAGACAAAATTCGTCACATCAAAGGTGACAGTTGTTACTTCTTCTTCTTCTTTCTTTTTTTCTTTCTCTCTTTCTTTCTTTTTTTTTTTTTTTTTTTTAATACTAATATAGGCGGGAAGGTTGCAAAACCAAGACCTCCCCATATGAGTTTAGGCTTTTTAATCGCTCAACTATCCCACCATTGGTAGGTGATAGTTTTACTACTAAAGGCAGTAAAGTGAATGAATGATTCAACTCGTAAAGATGGAATCTCAATCTATTTTGTGAGGTAGAATTAATCTATTGCAAATTAAAAATTATATTTTAGGCATTAATAAAACATGATGGGTAAAAATGACCATAAGTGATTGAATCCCATAAGCAATGTGCAAAAGTTTGTTGGGTATTGCCGGTTCACTACCATGCGAACCGCACGATACTGAGAATCTCACCGAAATATCAGTGACATTCGCCAACTTGTATGATAAATTTCATTCAGAATAAATATTAAAAATAATTAAAAAGACATTCATTAAATGCTCTAGAGTTCCATGTAAGGCAAAACATCAATGCAAGGTCCGAGTATCAATGTGTTTAAAAAATTAATAAAACAACATAAATTATTTGTGCAAAACGTCAATCAGTCACTGTAAAGTTTGAAAAAAATAATAAAACAATATTCAAGACAAAAATCTCTCTCTTTGTAACTCTCTCTCTCCCACTCTTCGTCCATAACCTTTAGTCCTCTAGAACTATCTCCTCTTAACACCAAAATCTCTCTCTCTCTCTCTCTCTCTCTCTCTCTCTCTCTCTCTCTCTCTCTCTAGGAAGCTGTATATATCGCTTGCTGCAAGCGTCGTTGGAAGTTAACTAGAAGATAAGAAGTTAAGAACCAGAGATAGAACAGCTTGATGGTGATGCATAGCCGGAGGCTGGCGCTAGCCCCAGTAGCGAAATTCAGGTTTTATTGCCTAAAATAGCGATATTTTCGACAATAATAGCGAGATTGCATAAAATAGCGAGATATCGGTGATATTTCGACGATATCTCGCAGTATCGAGTTTCGGTTCGCAAGCCACCGAATTTCGGTTTAAATGGTGTATGTTACTTACCCGGAAGTCAAACAAATATGACAAGACATTTTATTGAATAACAAGACTAAATGCTTGAGCCAACCATACTAGTACAAAATTCGTAGGTTTTTTAATCTTCAATCAATCTGCTGTCCGGTTAGCCTTAAATTGGGCCAATTCGAGTCTTAATAGGCCGATTCGGATCGCCGATCGTTATGTGTAAGTATTGCTATAATTATGAAAGATGCTGTTATTTTTTATTCAGGTTGCGAGTTGCTGTTCGTAAGTAGTAATCAAATTCTGAAAGCTATCATTTTCTTTATTCAGGTTGCCACTAGTTGTACGTAACCTTAGTAATATATTTTTCTTTTCGGTGTTTCTTTGATCATCTACTTTGTTTTGTTATTAGTGTTCTGCTTTTCTTTTCATTCGTTTCTTTAAAGATGCTTGTCATTTATTTAAAAACATTTCTGACAAAACGCTATTGCATTACAGATAGCGATCGTCTAACTGATACTTCATTTTTTTATCCTCTGATGCATCCAAAAATTGTTTAGCCCTTGAATTCCTGCGGAAAACAACATTAATTGTGGGCCAACTCAGAGGCCGGGAAGCCACCTCCAAAGGTTAAGTCAGTAGTTGGAACACCACAGAGCTCTCGCTAATTACAGAGCTTAAATGAATAATGATAATGGAGGGAAACAATTCAGATACCTCTGCTTTGTGTGACCCTTTAGTTTATATAGGATTTACCTCTTATTTTCGATCGTTAGATTTATTCATAGTTCTTCTTCTTTGTCGTCCGATCGTAGGGTTTCCCCCCCTTTCATTTGAGTCAGTTATAGTTTCTATATAAGGCAGGATCACCTTTCTTGATTTTGATGGGAACACGTCTCTTTCCATAACTATCAAGTTCCCTCGTGCTTACGATGCTTGTCGGTTCAGCCTTCAAGCCAATCCCGACCGGAGTCAATGACCTAATCACGGTTGAACCCGGTTTGGTGTTATTTTATCCTTATCATGAGCCCCCTAGGCCAAGTGATCGGGATGAAATGACTGATGGCTTGGTTTGCTTTTTCTCGATCGCAATCAATGAAAATGGTAGGCAGAAATCCAAACATCCTCTCGTTCTCCAAACGTCGCATTTATTGTTCTCGCCTATGCAACGGTATGTTCATCGAGCCGCATCCACTTTTTGTAACTTGAGCTACTAATGCCATGTGGCCCTAGGGAACTGATACCATCATTACTACCTCACACTCGAACCGTCTTCTTCACCCGCCATTGATCATGGGTAAATCTCACTCATTGGATCATGATTTGAATTGTCGTTCAAACTCGACTATTAATCTGAACACATCTCGTCTGTACAAACCATTCTTCCAAATCTTACTTAAACCTCAACACTTCCTCATTTTTTCCTTTACTTTGCCAAGACTACGAATTGACAATGCCTGAAGAGACTTTGCATGTGTGCTATGTACCATTTTTTGCCTTCAAGCTTCAATTTCTCTCAAATGTTCCACAAGTAAGTTCTCTCTACTCTTCTCTGGCTACTTTTTTTGCTTTTCTTCCTTGCCTTCTGAGACTGATTCTAACTTCTTCAATCCTACGGTAGAAAACCATGTTTGGTTCCTCATTCTCCTTTTTTGTTTTTCCTTCAATCATGGGTAGTGGTAGAACTACTAATGATGACTCAGTCAACAAATGATCGATGGAGAAGATTCTGCTAACCAATCCTCCCCAACTGCCTCTGTAGAACTTTCAGGAGATGGAACATTAGGGTGATCGACCGCTGGTTCGGTCACTCTGCTCAATCAACCCGTAGAGGCCCATAGGGAAATCCTCTTGAAGATGAGGCAGTTACCCCATCTTTAGCTCCTCTGAAATGCAAAAACCCTTCTAGAGCTACTGCCAACCACCTCCGAATGTCCAAGAGGCCCTCTCAAGGTCCCAGTTTCTTCATCTCCCACCTCCATAGTGAGGAGATAGATTCTGCTTCAAATTAATATTCCCTTCCTTTCTCTTATCTCCTTCGAGTACCCAATCCGAATGAGAGGGTTAACTCTAACCCTCCCGAAGAATTCTCCCTTTACATCGACACTCTGAAAAGTGGCGTTTGGTTTCCCTTTTTCTCTCCTTTGTTCTCAGAAATTCTGAATCATTGGGAGATTTGCTTAGGGATGCTTCTCTCGAACAGTTGGCATCAAATCGCTGGCTTCCTTGATTGCTCCTTCTCTTCCTCTTTTTTCTCATTTCTACTATCTTAGGAAATCCAACCCTTTGGGTTGGGTCTTCTTCTCCAAGCGCCCCAAAACTGAGTTGGGGTGGTCAGCAATATCCTCGCTCAGGGCACTTGTCATTCTAATCATAAAGGGTGGCGTCATCGATACCTTTTTTTTCTGAGTGCCCCCTTCTGAGCTTAACTTCTCGATTGCTTGGAATCAACTTGATTCCTACACCTAGGCGAATCGTGCTCTACTATTGTCTCCCGACAAAGAAAGCGTCGTTAAGAAGGTTAAATCTATTCAAGCGCGTCAGGAGATCCATGGTCTGACCATGGAATATGAAGTTGTCCTCCAAATGTGGGGTTTAGCCCCTAGTGAGCTCCCTACCCCTCTGTAGTTTCTTGCTTTATTATTATTTTTTTAATGCCTTAGTATACTTTGTTGATCTCTGTTTTTCTTCTTGCAGTGCCTCCACATTAGAACCTGAAGGCAGTAAAAGCCTTGGCTTCTCAAGTAATAGAAGCCACAGAAGATTGGGTAGCAAGGACGCAAAGAAAAGAGTTCGAGGCTGGTCGCCCGAAGACCTCCACTCATGCCCCCAAAGGGGTCCTTAAGGTTCATCAAGAGCCTTCGAGGAAATGCAAAGTGCCCATTGACATGGAGGAGTTCATGCACGACGATGTTGTCCTCAGCACCTTCTAAGCCTAAGCACATTTCCGTGGAGGCCATGAAGGCTTGCGTTTGGAAATATCTGAACAACAAGCCCTTCAACGCTCTGATGATTCCTTAAAATGCTATGGCATATCACGAGGGCTTGAATGAGGTATGGAAGTTGATCTTGAAGTTAAATCCCTCTTTTGACACTAGCCTTCATCAAGAAGTGTGCCATTTGAAGGCGTTCGAAGATCTTTAGTTAGTTGTTCCTGAGTGGGTACTTTAAAAATTGACCCTCTAGCCTCGAACCCGAACATTGAAGGCTACCTCAGTGATTCTCCTCCTCTTTCTCCTGCGGCAGAGGTGGTACAAGACAGCTCCCGATCAAGGTCAAGCCCCCAACACTGCTGAAAAAGAAACTCCCGTTCAAGAATCATGATCTCTCTCTCTCTCTCTCTCTCTCTCTCTCTCTCTCTCTCTCTCTCTCTCTCTCTCTCTCTCTCTCTCTCTCTCTCTCTCTCTCTCTCTCTCTCTCTCTCTCTCTCTCTCTCTCTCTGTTTTATTTTGTAATTTTTACTGACTTCGTTCGGTATTTTCCACTTGTACTTTTATCTTTCTTCTTTTGTAAGGGTTGGCCCCCTCTGGCCTTTATGAATATACATGAAATGTTTCTCTTCATGCCCAACACTCTTACCTCTTACTTAGCTGCATTTAGGTTTCTATCTTCGCACTCAATAGATCTTTAGTCAGGTATACTTAGAATAATTCTGAAAAAATTTTCTAAGTGTTGGAATGTCTTAGTTGGGCATAGCCGAGGCCTCTCCTTAGAAAATTTCTGAAATTTTTTTTGAGTGTTGGGAAGGTCTTAGTCGGGCATAGTCGAGGCCTCTCCTTAGAAAATTTTTGAAATTTTTTCTAAGTGTTGAGAGATCTTAGTTGGGCGTAGCCAAGGCCTTCACTTAGGAATTTACTGAGAAATTCACTAAGTGTTAGAAGGTCTTAGTCGGGCATAGCCTAAGCCTTTACTTAGGAATTTTCTGAGAAATTCACTAAGTGTTAGAAGGTCTTAGTCGGGCATAGCTAAGGCCTTTACTTAGGAATTTTCTAAGAAATTCACTAAGTGTTAGAAGGTCTTAGTCAAGCGTAGCTGAGGCCTTCACTTAGGAATTTTCTAAGAAATTCACTAAATGTTAGAAGGTCTTAGTCGGGCGTAGCTAAAGCCTTTTGAATCCCAACTATGCACACATACTTTCCCCCTATTCAAAATAGTTTCGGTTTCTCAAACTTTAATTGTATTGAAAAATTTGTGTTGAGTCATATAGCAAAATCTCGACCATGAATACATAATTTGTAACTATCAAGGATAAAACTTTTTGAGATGCCTTGCGTTCCATGAACGGTCCAGCTCTCGATTAGTTATTGGATTCTTCAACTTGTAAGCACCTGATCCTACTTGCTTGACAATCATATAAGGTCTTTCCCATGAAGGATCTAACTTTTTCTGAGCCGAGGGTCTTAAGCTGCTCTATTCCTTATAACAAGATCTCCCAAATGATATTGACGATACCTTACTTGGGCGTTATAATATGACGAAATGCTTCTATGATACTATTGGACTTGGGCTATGGCTTTCACTCAAACTTCGTCTAAGAGATCCAAGCTCCAATGGACCTTGCTCATTGGCCTTTTCTTCAAATTCCCATTCTCTAAGAGTCCCAGCCATTATTTCCACTAGATCCAAAGCTTCTAACCCATAGGCTAGTTTAAATGGTGTTTTCCCCTATTGGTGTTCGAATTGTTGTTCTATACACCCACAACACATTTAGTAGTTCTTCAACCCACAAAGTTTATTGAACTCCACTCTTTTCTTGATTCCATCTAGCAAGGTTCGTTTGGTTACCTCTACTTGACCATTGCTTTGGGGATAGGCTATAGAAGACATTCAGCGCTCGATCATGTAAGTTCCACAAAATTGGGTGAATTGTGGGTTATCAAACGGTATTCCGTGATCGGTAACAAGAACCTTCAAGATGCCGAATCTATGTATTATGGATTCTAGTACAAATTTCTCGACCCTCTTCTCAGTAATTGTAGCAAGTGGAACTGCTTTAACCCACTTGGTGAAGTAATCAATTGCCACGATCAAATACTCCCGACTGCCAGAAGTTTTAGTGAAATTTTCCATGATGTCAATCTCCCACATAGCAAACAGGATCAGGTCCAGGATAGACATCAAGGGTGTTGCTGGTCTTTTCAACACCGTCAAATGTATTTGGCAATTCTTACAATGATGCACGTATTCTAGTGCATCATCTTGTATTTTTGGCCAATATATCCCAAGTCTGAGTATCTTCTGTGCTAAAGCACGTCCACCCATATAAGCTCCACAAATACCCTCGTGCACTTCTACTAGTGCACTTTTCAATCCTTCGGGCCCCAAACATCTTAGTAATGGCCTAGTGTAAGACCTTTGGTATAATTTCCCGTTCTAGATAGTGAACCTTGCAGCTTGAACTCTGGTGAGTCTGGCCTCTTCCAGATCTTGGGGCAATTTATAGTCTCAAAGGTACTCCACGATCGAGTTCATCAAGCTCCCTTCGCCTTCCACGTACGCCACCTCTTTGCCCCTTGTACTAGGGAAGTCTAGTTCCTCAATGTAAACTGAGGGTTCGAGGGTCTTTACCTTTGCATTCACCAATCTTGACAGCTCGTTTGCCATTTCATTTTCCTTCCTCGGGATTTGGAAAACCCATGTCTCTTTAAATTCCTTCTCTCAATACTTGTATCATTTCCTTATACTTCTGTAGCCGAGGCTCCTTAATCCCGAACTCTCCTTGTACTTGATTAACTATAAGTTGAGAATCACTGTAAACAGTTATCTCTGGAATAGCTAGTGCCTTTGCCAACCGAAGGCTTGCCAAGAAGGCGTCATACTTGGCCTTGTTATTGGTTGCTTTGAACCCGAACTTCAGTGCATACCGAATGATGAACCCTCCCGGGCTCCTTAGTAGAACTCTAGCTCTTGCCCCTTGGTTGTTACTCGAACCATCCACATAGATGTCCCACATTATCAGGGTCGTTTGTTCCACTCTTTCTTCTATCAAAGCTATGGTTTCTACCACAAAATCAGCCAAGGCTTGAGCTTTTATAGCCGTTTGGGTTGCAAACTGAAGGCTTTCTACCCCCAAAAAAAAAAAAAAACTGAAGGCATACACGCCGTTACAACTTACGACGGCGTTTTGCAGAAATGCCGCTATATATAACCATACAACCTTTTTTTTTTTAAAATGCCGCTATGTGTTCACATACTACGGCATTTCCTTAAAACGCCTCTATATCTTTACTCAAAGTGCCGCTGTTGATCCCTTTTCTTGTAGTGACAACACAGCCCAAGACCTTATAACCATAGAATGACCTGAACTAGAATTAGATTGAATGGGCTGAGGGTGAATGGGTTGGTTAGACATTTGTAATGGAATCAGTAAGGCTTTGTGTAGACAAATCACAAGGCCCATTATTAACATTTGAGACCAACAACCCATTATTATCTGCAAACAACCCATCAAAACCCAACTGTGTCTAAGACGTTAAAATTTAAGCTACTAGGCCCAGTTGTATTTGCAAACACTGAAGCACACACAGTCCTCTTTAAATCACAAGGGTTGGAACCTTTCAATGCTTTATATAATTTGTCAAATGCCCCTAGGATATCAACCTTTCAATATCAGCCTTTGAATCACAAGGGTTGGCACCATCAGTTCTTGTTCTGTCGGGCGCCTCTCGAGGATCTGAATTTTCTGATGGCTCGGAACAACCAAATTTCTTATACCCAAGCCAATTGTTCTCTTCCTCTCCCTCTCGATGAAGATGGCGTTGTTCGAATGATAAAATCCATATGCGCATGACAGGAGATCCATGGACACGCCATGGAGTATGAGGATGTCCTCCGATGGTGGGGTCTTGCCCCGGTGAGCCCCTGAACCTTCTATATTGTACTTTTTTCATTTTTATTTTACTCTTGCTTTATGCTGTACTAACTCCTTGTTCGTTCTGTTATTGCAATGGCTCCCAAGTACAACCCTAAGGTAGTAAAGGCTCTACCTAATAAAGCCTTTGAAGCTACCAAGGACAGGGCATCCTGACCAAAGAGGAAAGAGCCCAAGGCAAGGGGTTCTCAACTGAAGACTCAGCAACCAGCCCCTAAGGGGGTGTTAAAAGTTCATCGAGAGGCTACTAAGAGGGGTAAAGCCCCGAATGACGTGGCGGAGTCCCCTCACGACGATGTCATGTTGACCAAGAGGAGGCACGACCTACTTCGATGATGCAACCCTTAAGAAGGGACGAACTGACAAAGGGGAGATCTACATTCCTCCTTGGAAACTGACGGTTTTTTACCACATTTCTAGGGATTCTGAGAAGGCACTAGAGTGGGGAACATTTGTGTAGATGCCTGCCAAATGCGAAACCTTTGGCACTACCAATGATGAGGAGTTCGCCAACTCCTCGGTCAAGTAAGCCTCTTGTTCCTTTCTTCTTTAATTCTCATAACTGTTGTTAGATCTCGATCGCTGATTTTGTATCTTTCTGTAGGGTGCTTGTAGACAACTTCCACAGGCAGATGAAAGTTGTTAATCAGATCAGATGAAGCATCAAGAAGGGGAGGTCAGGACCAAAGAGGCAGATATCTCATGTCTTTGGGAGGAGAACTCTCGGCTGAAGAAGGCTATAGAAGAACTAATGATAGCCATGGGGAGAATAGGGGAGTTGAATAAGGAGGTGGAATGACTTTAGAAGTTCCTTAAGGATTCGGACGCAAAGGTTGATAGTCTGGTGCGGGAAAAGAACGAGCTTCTAGATCATTTTGTACCCTCCGAGCCTGAACATATGTTAGCAGAGGCTCATAAAGCATGCGTTCAGAAGTACCTTAATAGCCAACCCTAGTACCTTAATAGCCAACCCTTCTGCTAGCTTATAATCTACTACATTGTGATGGCCTATCGAAATGGACAGAACGAAGTCTAAAAGTCCTATCTATCAAAGGATCCTTCATTCGACATAGAGCCCCACTGAAAAGTTTGCCATGCCAAAGTCTTTGAGGTTTGCAACTGGGGGCTCTCGAGTGGGTCCTTCGGAAAGTTGACTATCCTCCTTCAGATCCCAATATCGAAGGCTATCTCAACAATTCTCCTCCAGCTTCCTTCGAACCCAAAGTCATTCAAGATAATGAGAAAGTTGAGGATCTCCCCAATCCCGATCAAGCCTTTGCTCCTCACGCAGAACTTGCATATGCCAAACAAGCCCCTGCTCTCTCTCTGTCTTAAGAACTTCTATACTCAAACTAACATAATTGAACTAAGCTATGATCTATATTGAAGGTATAAAACCTCAATCGGGTTCATCCATACCTTATTGGTCTTAGTCGGGTGTAACTGAAGCCTTTCCTTAGAAAAAATTTCTGAAATTTTTTCTAAATGTTAGAAGGTCTTAGTAGGTCATTACCGAAGCCTTTTGAATTCCTATTCCTATTATACACACATGCTCCCCATTCAAAAGAGGTTTGTTTCTGAAATTCATAACTTCATTGAAAACGTGGCTCGAGTCACATTGCAAAATCTCGACCATGAATACATAAGATAGAGTAATTAAGGATAAAACTTCTTTAGATTTCTTGCATTCCACGATCTAATCTATATTGAAGGTATAAAACCTCAATCGGGTTCATCCATACCTTATTGGTCTTAGTCGGGTGTAACTGAAGCCTTTCCTTAGAAAAAGATTTCTGAAATTTTTCTAAGTGTTAGGTGTCGATTGTTACCAAGGCTTTTCTAATTCCTATTCTTATTATACACACATGCTCCCCCATTCAAAAGAGGTTTGCTTCTGAAATTCATAACTTCATTGAAAATGTGGCTCGAGTCACATTGCAAAATCTTGACCATGAATGCATAAGATAGAGTAATTAAGGATAAAACTTCTTTAGATTTCTTGCATTCCATGATCTGTCTAACTCTAGATCAATTGTTGGATTCTTCAGCCTATAGGTGTCCGATCGTACTTGTTTGACAATCATATGTGGTCCTCCCCAGAAGGATCCAACTTCTTTTGGTGTCGAGGGTCTGCAGCTGTTGTATTCCTCAAAACAAGATCTTCCAAACGATACTGCCGGTACCTTACTTGGGCATTGTAATATCATGAGATATTTCGGTGATACTGCTAGATTTGGGCTCTGGCTTTCATTCGAACTTCATCCAAGAATTCTACGTTATCCAACAGACCTTGCTCATTTTCTTTTTCTTCAAATTCTCTTTCTTTGAGAGTCCCGACCATTATTTCTACTCGAGATAAAGCCTCTAATCCATAGGCCAACTTAAATGGTGTTTCTCCTGTTGGCGTTCAAATCATTGTTCTATAAGCCCAAAGCATGTTTGGGAGCTCTTCAACCCACAAGGATTTATTTGATTCCAATCTCTTCTTAATTCCATCCAGCAAGGTTCAGTTGGTTACCTCTACTTGTCCATTGCTTTGGGGGTATGCTACGAAGGACATTCGATACTCAATCATGTAGGTTCCACAAAACTAGGTGAATTGCGGGTTATCAAACTGTGTACCGTGATCAGTGACAACCACCTTTGGATGCCAAATTAGTGTATTATTGACTCCAACACAAATTTCCCAATTGTCTTCTCAGTGATTGCAGCGAGCGAGGCCACTTCAACCCACTTGGTGAAGTAATCAATAGCCACGATCAAGTACTCCCGACCGGCCGAAGCCTTAGTGAACTTTCCCATGATGTCAATTTCCCTATAGCAAACGGGATTGGGTCTAAGAGTTGTTGAATGCATCTGAAAATTTCAACAAAGTCGTACATACTCTAATGCATCTTCTTGTAATTTTGGCCAATACAAACCAAGTTTGAGTATTTTATGTGCCAACACTCGCCCACCCATATGGCCCCCACATATACCCTCATGCACTTCTGCTAATGCGCTTTTCGATCCTTCTAGTCCCAAACATCTTAGCAATGGTCGAGCATAAAATCTTCGTTATAGTCTCCCATTTTGTATGGTGAACCTTGCAGCTCGAACTAGCAAGTCATGCTTCTTTTGGATCATCGGGCAACCGGTCATCTCGTAGGTATTCCACGATTAGGTCCATCCAACAACATTCATCTTCCACGTACATTGCTTCCTTATTCCTCATGCTCGGGAAGTTCAGTTCTTCAATGTACACCGAAGGTTCGAGGATTTTCACCTTCGCATTTGCCAGTCTAAACAATTCATCTGCCATCCCATTCTCCTTCCGTGGGATTTGAAAGACTCGCATTTTTTTAAATTTCTTTTTTAGCACTTGTATCATGTCATGATACTTCTACAAATGAGGCTCCTTAATCTCGAACTCCCCTTGTATTAGATTAACTATGAGCTAAGTGTCATTGTAAATAGTTATCTCTGAGATGGAGAGTGCTTTTTTCCAATCGAAGGCCATCTAAGAAGGCTTCATACTCGACCTCGTTGTTGCTTGCTTTGAATCCGAACTTCAATGTGTATAAAATAATGAATCCTCCCGAACTCTTTAGTAGAACTCCATCTCTTGCCCCTTGCTTGTTACTCGAACCATCTACATAGATGTCCCACATTGCTAGGGTAGTTTTCTTGGCCGCTTCTTCTGTAGGAAATGTAGTTTCCACCACAAAATCATCCAAGGCTTGAACTTTTATGGCTGTTCGGGGCATAAAATGTATTTGGTATTTGCTAACCTCTATAGACCATGCTACTTCTTGGTGCAACCTAGAGGGGGGTGAATAGGTTGCAACTAGTGAAATTGCCCAATTTTTTGGTTTGATTTGAAAATTCAAATTAAAACAAACAACCACAACATAATAATTTATAGTTGTTCAACTTTACAAGTCTACATCCACTCCTCTCTTAGCCTCGAGAGAGATTTCCACTAGTGATTCTCTTTCAATACGGTGAGTAGAAAATCAAACCCTTACAATCTTTGTTACGGGGCAAGAGCACCATTTTGCAATCTTTGTTCAGGGGCAAGAGCACGCTCTACAGTCTTTGTTCACGGGAAAGAGCACCCAAAACCAACTCTAGTCTACCTAGACTCAGAATTGAAGACAAGCAAATACAATGGATGGTTAGAGATTACCTAACAAAGGGTGTGACACTTTACCCCTTGTGTGAGTGTGATGCAATGAGAGTTGTATGCCCAAATGATATGATTTGCACCACCAATGACCTTCCAAAAAAAGCCTTCAATCACCTTGAGCTTTTCTCCAACAAGCTTGCCTAAACACCTTGGTATGTTCTTCAAGGGTGGAGTAAGGGTGAGGGGCAAAACAAGTGATTTCTTGTCATTTGAGAGCTTGAGAGTACTGAGGGAGTAGTTGATCAATTGGCAAGGTTAAGGCTCTAAAATGGGGTGAATTTAGCTTATATAGATGGCCTTCAAGTGCATTAGCCCAACCCCCAACAGATAGAAAACATAAAAATTTTAGTCCAAACAGACGTCAATCCGAAAATTTAGCCTTTAGAGCATTTTTAAACCGACGGATGTCTGTCTAAGCTTCTGTGACCAGACAAACGTTTATCTGGGGCCAGACGGAGCTCCGTCTAAAGCACAAAATGCCTATTATAGGGAAATATAGGGACTTAAAGGGGTTTTAGGAATTTCTAGCCAACCCTAAGCCTCATACACTCTCCAAACATGTCCTAGGTCAGTCTAATGACATGATATGTGTGCAATCAAGTGCAATTACATATTAGTGTACATGAAGTGACTTAAATCCTAATTTGCTAAGTGTTCTTGCTTGAGCTTGAGTTGATGATCATTGATGTTCTTGAGTCTTCTTGCACTCCATTGTTCATGCTCATCTTGACTTAGACTTCAGTCCATCTTGGCTTGCTCTTTGTCTTGACTTGGGCTTAGGCATTCGGCGTGAGTTGGATTTGGTCTACTTGCTCTCATATTGAACTAAACAAATACAACCGAATATAGCCATTAGTAATTCATGTATCATAAAAACTAATGGAGGCTGATGTGGCAATGCTGACATGGCATTTCCCAACACTACCATCCTCCCCCAAAGGTCTGGCTTATGAAGTACTTTCTTTAAAGGGAAAGTAGTTAATACCTCGATTGGGTGTGCCTGAAACTAAGGCCTTAACTTCCTTGTTCCCATCATTAAAGCCAAGGCTTGTTTCTCAATCTCTGTGTACCTAGTCTCCACGTCAAGAAATACGTGACTAATGTAGTAGATTTGGCCACTGCTTTTTATCTTTTTCCCAAACCAAGACTGCACTTACTGTGAAGCCGAAGATGCCAAATATATTTGTAATGTTTTGCCTTTCTCTAGTCAGAATAACAATGGTGGTCTTCCCAACATTTCTTTAAGGATCTCAAACGCCTTTTGGCATTCCTCTATCCATCTTGCCTCTTTACTGCCCTTCAGATCCTTCAATGCTTTGAAGAATGGTAAGCATCATTCTTCTGACTGTGCGATGAATCTATTTAAAGCTGCCACTCTTTCCGTTAAGAACTGTACATCCCGAACAGTCTTTGGTGGATCCATATTGATCAACACTTGAATCTTAATTGGATTTGCCTTAATTCCTCCTTGGGAAACCATAAATCCCAAGAATATTTTTGAGGATACTCTGAAGGCGCATTTTTCTAGGTTGAGCTTCATCTAATATTTCCCAAGTATAGGAAAAACCTCTGGTAAGTCTGAAACATGACTCGAACGTCGAAGGCTTTTCACGAGCATATCGTCTACATAGGCTTCCATATTTCTCCTGATCCAGTCTTTGAAGATTCCGTTTACGGTTCTCTGATACATTGCTCCAACATTTTTTAGCCAGAATGGCATGGCCTTGTAGTAGAAGCTTTCTTAGTCGATCATGAATGCAATGTATTTCTCATCTTCCTTGTTCATCAAGATTTTGTTGTATCCCGAGTATGCATCCATGAAACTTAGGGTCTCATAACCAATTGTGGCATCAATGAGGAGATTGATTCTAGGCCATTGGGCACGCTTTGTTTAAATTTGTGTAGTCAGTACACATTCGTCACTTCTCGTTTGCCTTTTTTACCATCACAACATTGGCTAACCAAGTTGGGCATTCGATTGTTTCAATGAATCCCAAACCCTTTAGCTTTTCCACTTCAATTCTTACTGCCTCATGCTTTTCAATCAACAAGTTCATTCTCCTTTGAATGATTGGCTTGGCCTTCGGTTCGATCCATAGTTTATGCTCTGCAACACTACGGTCTATTTCTGACATATCAGCTGCCAACCATGCAAATACATCTATATTTTCTCAAAGAAACTATTTCAATTCTTCCTTAAAGCCTTCAAATTGTTCTGACTAGATGAAAGTTGATTTCTCCTCCTTGGATGGATCCAACTGGATTCTCTCCAACTTTTCCACAGGTTCGGGCCTTTGCATGACCTCCTCATCCCGATCATCACGGACCTCAATTGGCATGGCAGTAGCCTTCCTTAATCCAACTGTATCTTTTAAATAGGAAATATAACCTTGTCTAGAGGTTTTTTGATTGGAAGTTACCTCTCCAACACTGTTGTTTGTCGGGAATTTGATCTTCATGTGCTTGGTTGAAACTACTACTCCTAGATTAATGAGGGATGGTCTCTTGAGGATGACATTATATGCTGGGAGTTCTTGAACGACCAAGAAATTCACCCAAAGGGTCATCTCTTTCGGAAAAGTACCAATTGTTAAGTCTAGTTGTACTAATCCTTCTGCCACAATTGATGATCCTGCAAAGCCATACAGGTGGGTTGAAGTTGGTTTCATATAATCTTTATCCATCTTCAACTTCTGATATGCCTCACAAGACAAGAGATCTGCTGATGACCCTGTGTCTAACAGCACTCGGTGTACCTCCCAATGGCCAATCTCTACTTTTATCACGATCACATCATAATGTGGAGCACATACACCTTTTTCATCTTCCTCATTGAACACAACAGTTTCTTCAAGATCCAATCTTCTTTTCTTCACAACCTCTCTAGATCCTACAAACTTTGATTTCGCCTTCAGCTTTCTGGAGGGATTCAAGTTCGATCCTCCAAGTACTGTGAGGATCGAGGACCAACTAGACCCTACAATCTCCTTCCCTTTCTTGGAATTGGAAGCCTCAGGCCTATGGTCTCCGCTTCTCAATCGCTCTCTTCTTTTTCACCAATTGTTCTTCTTTCTCGATCATCTTCTCTATGCTTCATGTGATTTGCCAGATGCCCTTGGGATATTAGCCTTTCAATATCCATCTTTAGGTGCCGGCACTCATTGGTGTAATGCCCATAATACCTATAGAATTGTCAATATTTTTTCATGTTCCTCCTTTCTTCAGGCTTAGATGCCATCTTGGATAGCCATCTTAAGATATGTTGATCCTTGATTTGCATCAGAATCTCCGAACGTTGTGCATTCAATGGAGTGTACTTAGCGTGATCAGGTGAATGCTGTCTTCATCCTGGGCGTCCTTTGTTTCCACAATCATTGTTTTGTGCTTTCGAGCCTTGGCCTATTTCAAAAGCTTTTGGCTCCTTATTTGATGTCTTCACCTCCCCTTGCCGAGAGTCAAGGATGTCCGTAACTTATGCTTGCTTTTGGTATATTTGAACAAGTTCAGCATATGTGGTCCGCATGTCCTGCAATAACAACTATAAGAGTTGTCTGTTGGAATGATCGCTAAAAAGGGTTGTAACAACCCCATTATTTCTAACTCGGAATCCGTATTGTAGGTCCGAGAACCCGAAGGTCTAGTCGGATTAATTTGTGGAGTGTCCAGATAGAATTCCATGATCCATACCCTAAACCCATGAATCTAGATTCTCTTGTTGAAGAACCTACCTTACTGGGAAATTGGATCTCTGGTAGAAGGCAAGTGGTGTTTGGAGATGTCCGGAATGAAGGTAAGACCTCCCCCATGTCGTGGTGAGAAAGTGTTGACTTAACCTCAGCCATGGTTTGAGAACCAGGTGTGGACTTACCCCTTTGCCCAGGATCCCTACAGAGGTAACCAGTCCTTGTCGGATGAGAGTGACTAGACCTACCCAGAGGAGGGCTGGTGTATATTTTAAAGCATGTCAACTGTTAGAGACTTGCATAGTTAGATCTTAGTAGCATTCATATTTCTGCATACCATCCATATCATTTCATATATGCATTCGTGGATTGTATTGACATATATATTAGAATTGTCTGTTCCTTACTGAGTTCGTCAGAACTCATTCCTTTCATTGTATATATTATATGAGTGTACAGATGGCGGCACAACATCAGAAGTTGGAGATGATTCATATAAAAGAGCCTTCTCGTATGAAGCTGATGTGGCACAAACAGTGGTAAATGAACTTACAGAGCATGAAGCCTCATGAAGATGCTTGGTGTGCGCTTATAGCACCCATTGATGGCCGACGGAGGCAGATTGCCAAGATTTTGATGATCATATGGAGAAAGATTGGAGGACCCCTTTGCTTGCTAATTTAGAAAACCAGTTTTTAGATTTAGAAAAGAAAACTAGAAAGAAGATTATTTAATTTATTTATTTTGCTTCCGCTGAACTCGATACTACATTTGATTATTGATTCTTTCCTTTGATTCTTTCTTGGATATTTATTGGAGTATTTGGACTCTTGTTACCTTTTTATTAATTATTGCACTTATTCTTGCTCTTTATTCTCTATACTTGTGTTTATTATTATTGATGGGTAAGACCGTGGATCCTATGACGATTCACTCCCATGGGTTGTCGGGCAGATAACCGAGACCGGCGGGTGGGGTGTGACAGAGTGGTATCAGAGCTCTGGTTTTATGAATTCAATAATAGTTAATACAAGTATTAGATCAGCAATCTTAGTCATAGATCCAAAAGTGACTAAAGCTCTCTTAGAAGTGAATAATAGAGAACCATGGACTAGAAACTTAAATAAATAAAGCATAATACACCAAGTTTGAATAATGCACAATAATTAAAATTTATGACTTGTACTTGGGTGGTAGTAATGGTTTAAAGTTGAGTTGTCAGTTTTAATTATTGTGTATGTGTGTCGAGTCATAAGTTATTTTTGTGAGTAAGTTTTTGTTGTGAGATGTTGTTGGGAGTAAGTCGTCATATGAGTCTGAGTCGTGTTGTCGTCATGTGTTGTCGTACGAGTTTGATTCCAGAGTTGTTTTATGTTATTGTGGGAGCTATGGTTGTGAGTGGTCATTATGAGTCATAACTAAACATTGAACAATTATTAATGCAACAAAAAAAAAAGCATAATATACAATAACACAAGTGATACAAATTTAACTTCACTAATCACTTAGGTTTACAAGTCTGAAAGTGAATACATCTGTGATGACATAAAAGGAATTCCTAGAACTATATGTCTAGGTGATCGTTCTCGAGAATCGAGCTGATCTCTCATAGCCCGAGACTCCTCTTCCAGCCGTGTCAATCGGTCTCCTTTGGTATATATGAGTGTCTTTATCCTCTCTTGCATGGAAGTTTATTGCTGACAACTGAGAAACCACACCCGGTGCCTTGGAAGTTGAATGCGAATGACCTCCAACCTCAAACTATCGAGCTGGAATAGTTTCCTCCTCATCTTCATGACCTCCTGATCTTCTTCATCATCATCTTCATCTTGATCCTGAACCTCATATGGAGTTTGGACTGTTGTCTCCTTATCCTTGTATAATCTCTACTCGTGACATAGCATTAGCACTTTGCCTACCTCTCCTAGCCCCTAAGCATCTCCCTCGTGATGTTTGTTGGAAATCTGAAGAAATAGGTTGAGTTTTGCATTGCACGAGTAAAGGAAGTTAAGCAATGCAATATTTGTGAAGAAGGGCATTTTGGTAATTTTTGCAAAATTTTGACTTTGGCGAAATTGCAATTCGAACATACTAGCATGTGCATAAGACTTGGATAAACATGCTGAGATGGTTTGTTTGAAGAAAATCCATCAAAATCACAGTGTGGACGTGAAAATTCAGCAACTTTGGAAGAAGAAACCCTTTTTGGGCTAGGGTTTGTGATTTTTCAAAAGTTGGAATTTGGCTGAACGAAGTGTGGGGGCACGTTACTCTTAGTGAATCAATCATGTAGGAAGTGGTTTGGTGTCAAAATTCCATTTGGTTTAAAAATGGGACAAGTGTTTGCAAAGTTGGATTTCTTTTAAGGTAAATAGTGAAATTGGTGTAAAGTGTGGGAAATTTTGTTGTTGGAGCATGGTTTTGTTTGGAAATTTGTTGGAGCATGTTTCTAAACATCCCTAGTCATATTTCTAACCAAGAACAACAAGCATTTCCTAGTTTTAATAGAAATCATGTTGTAGGTAAATGGAAATTGAAAAGAAACAGAGGTAAGAATGACGACTACCTTGTGACGACTACCTTGTGTTTGATGATCAAAAGGAATTGTGCGATGTTGTTGAAGCCTCTTGAGAGTCTTGGAAGCTTTAGGAATCCCTAGAACCCTTTTTTCCCATAGCCAAACTCGAAGTTGGTAAAGATAGAAATGAGTTTGGAATAGTGAAAGTGGGCCCTTTAAAGCTGTTTTTTTCAAGCAAGGCAAATTTTTCTGTTTTGGCCATTTTTGAGAAAATTTGATTTTTGAAGCTTTGTTTGGATTTTCAATGGCCTGTGCAGTTGAGTTAAGTGTGATAGTCATGTTGGAAGTGTGAGTTTGAAATTGGATGAAATTTTTTTCGTCGATTTTGAGCCTTCGTTTTGGATTAACAGAATGGTTGGAAGAAGGAACCGTGGTGCCTTCTCTAGTTGGAATAGAGGTAGGGCTATCCCAAAAGTTGATGTGCATGCTGATGGTGTCTCTTGGAGAACATTTTAGGAAGCTTTTTGTAAGAATTATTTCCCCGAGTCTACGAAGGATGCAAAAGAGTCGGAGTTCATGATTCTCCCGCAAGGTCCCCTTTCTGTACTTGAGTATCAACAGAAATTTGAGGAATTGTTTTTCTTTGCTCCTGAATCCTTAAAGGAGGATAGAGCTAAAGCGAAGAAGTTCTTCAAAGGACTGAGACCATCAATCAGGACATATCTCACCCTCTTGCCGATTGAGAGTTATGCTCAAATAGTACAGAATTTGAAGAAAGTTGAAGAAGTTGTATGCCAAGTTCAGAAAATGTGACTTCTAGTTATCCAAAGTTATGTTCTTAGGTCACATTGTTTCTGCTAATGGTATCAAGGTTGACCCTGCAAAGGATCAAGCTGTAGCCGATTGGGACCGACCTAAGTCAGTCACTGAGATTCGAAGTTTTCTTGGTATGGCAAGATATTATAGGCGCTTCATTGAGAATTTCTCTAGACTCTCAACTCCTATGACAAAGCTTACCAGAAAAGGAATCAAGTTTGAGTGGAATGAAGCCTGTGAAAAGAGTTTTCAAGAACTCAAGAAAAGGTTGACTAACGCTTCGGTTTGACAATACCAGATGACTCTGGAGATTTGACAGTGTATACCGATGACTCTAAAGTGGTCTGGGTTGTGCTAATGCAGCATGGGAAGGTTGTAGCTTATGCTTCTAAGAAGTTGAAGAACTACGAGCATAACTATCCTACTCATGTTTTGGAACTTGCTGCTGTGGTTTTTGCTCTGAAGATCTGGCATCTCTCAGTAAGCCTTTATTGTTCTCTATTATCATTTTTGGGCTTGAAATTATGTCTGAAGGTTCCGATGTTGTTTTGGTCGTTGTATCAATTCGACCGAGTTTGAGAGACAGAATTATTGCCTTGCAGTCGACTGATCCGGAATTGAAGGAGAAGGTTGACTTGTTTACCTCAAAGACTAAAGAAGTGGTAGATTTCTCTATAGCTTTTGATGGTGCTCTTGTTTCAGAGATAGAATTTGTGTTTCTGTTGTAGAAGACCTCAAAAATGAAATCTTGACTGATGCCCATCAGTCCTCTTCACTATCATCCGGGAAGTGTAAAGATGTATCAAGATATGAAAGGATATTTTTGGTGGTCCGGCCTGAAGAATGATGTGGAAGACTTCATTGCTAAGTGTGAGACTTGTTTGCGGGTGAAAGCTATTCGGCAGCTTTCGTCTAGCCTTTTACAACCCCTTCCAGTACCTAGTTGGAAGTGGGAAGACATTGCCATGGATTTTGTCACAGGTCTACCCCGAATCAGCAAAGGGAATGACTCAGTGTGGGTGGTAGTGAACCGACTAACCAAATTGGCTCACTTCTTTCCGATGAAGATCACCTATACTATGGATAAGTTGGTCAGGTTGTGTGTGGATAATGTGGTGAAACTGCATGGTGTGCTTGTTAGTGTTTGTGTCGGATAGAGATCCGATGTAATATCCAGCCCTATCCTAACCCTGACCCTAACCCGGATTCACTGTTGTATTCAGGTCTGAAGACCCAAAGCGGTGGTAGAAGAGACCTATGGACCATTCTGATTGATGATCATGATTCAGAGACCGAGCCTATGGACATTGATGATGATACCCCTTGCTTAAATGCATTATCAGTGTTTAAGGAAAGTCTGCTCATCGGAAAAGATTAATCTAGTTGATGTACCTAATGACCTCCTGTGTACAATCCGAAGGTATTCCCCAAAACTAGACTTCTTGATTGAATTGTGGAAGAAAAACTCACTCAAATTGACCTTGTATAGCCTTTCAAATCCCTACTTGAAGTTGCTGAACTAAACCTATTTTTCTGCTGAGAAACATTTTGGTCGATCCTTTTGGTCGATGCCATCGACCAAAGTTTCCCAGTCTGCCAAGTTAATGATTCCATGGAATATTCCCATTCTATTTATTATATCCTCGAGCCTTGAGCCCTATTGCAATCATTTTCTCACCTGAAATCGTGGGGAGAGCTTCCCAAGGCATCTCCTTGGCTAATGTGAAGGGCACCTCATCAAAAACTCATTGTTTACTATTGATTCTTGTCTACATCTTCCACACCAAGGTATGAATCACCATTCCACTCTCTATCCTACCATTTTCTATTCTTTTCTATGCCTATCTTGCTGGTGAGACATTGGAAATGGTGCTGCAACCTTGCAACCACCACTCCAAGTGTCTACACATGATTAACCTATGATCTTCTTAGCCATCCATTGATGCTATGTCTCCACCTCATGCCTAGCATATGTATTCCTTAATTTTTCTATTAACATCATGTCATTTTGTACCAAACTGAGTGGTAAGGCATGCTATGTTCATGTTTATCACTTCAATATGATTCCAATTGAAATTCCATTAGTTCCCCTAGCTATTACATGCCATTTTCATGACAATGCAATCAATCCCAACTCATGCCATGATGTTTGTCACTTGAACTTGTTAGCTCAATTTGGAGCTTTTTGTTTGGACCATTGGATTGGGTAAATTTCTTGACTTATAGTGTCCTACTACTGTTGTTAAGTATTCCTCCAAGTTTCAGATTGATCCGAACACCGGAAAACCAATTTTGGATGAAAACCCCCAAAATCCATCATTCTGTCCCGAAGGAAATTTTGGTCAATCCTTTTGGTCGATACCATCGACCAAAACATCGACCAAAGTTGTTGCTGACAACAACCTTGGCCAGTTTTGATCCAATTAATATCCAATCTTCCTAATTTCTTCTCTAACTTATTATTGATGTTTGTTTAGGGCCTTAACAATTATTTTGGACTATTTCTTGGTATTCTCAATTCATCATCAATTCAACCCAAGGTAAGGATGGTTATCTCCATAAACATATAGATCACCAACTTATGATTTATGTTCTTGTTTATGAATAGAACATTTTGATTACTTTTAAATCTTTATAAGACTGTTATATATGTGTTAGAACAGTAGTATTGACATCTTTATACTCTTGTCATGTTACATTACTATTCTTGTTTACTTATGTCTATGATGATTCATTTCAATATCATGATTTAACTTTTATGATAAGATGTATTGGATGCATGAAAGATGATGAACTTGAATATGTGATTGTTTACGTACAACTTGGGATTGGGGAGTGTTCTATTGACACTTCTGTCCTTAGGCATCGGAGGGAATAGTATGGGATGTTCTCCAATGGTGCCTATCGACACTCTCCCGGGTTATTGGATGACAGACATAGGATTGTCTAGTTTGTTGGCTAGGTTTATCCTTGTCGTGTCAGACCCGAATCGGAAGGGCATTGAGACCGAACAATCCGTGGTAGTGTATGGTTGGATGGGCGCTCTAGGCCGGTAACCAATCTGGTAGGGGACATAAACCATACGACGGATACCCGAAAGGGGCCATTTATTGGTAGGGTTGCAAATGGCTAGACTTGGGCTCACGGGCGCTCAAGACCGGTAACCAATCCGTGAGAGGACGTGAGAGCTTCCCGTTTACTATTTGTGGATGACCAATAGGGTTGATGAGTCCGAAATCCAGGATTTCGCTGACTCTAGTGTGAAGGTTACTGGAAAGGATCGACAGGGGCGAGGAATGGACGTATCTAGATCTGACTTGACCGACTGAGTAGATGACCTGCATTGGGCTAGGCTTTATTGTGACATGCGCCAGTACTTATACCAAACGGTGATGTGAGAGAGCGGTGACCTATTCCCTTACCATGGTTTTTTAGATGACTTTATCGAACTTCCCTGGCAGACCCAAGATATCTTGTATGATTGAGGGGGAGTGACTGATGACCCAAAGAAGTATGGTGCTATGACTTAAAGCATGTCTACCCTAGAGACTAGCATTTATAGAGTTAGAATCATATTGCATCATATGTTCCATATCACATTGCATTATGTATGTTCTGTATGTGTATGATTTCTAATTATGGAGTAACTACCTTGCTGAGTTCTTCGAACTCATTCCTTTTGTACAAATATTTTTAGATTATCCTACAGGTATCGAAGACTATGATGGCACCCCCTTCGAGACGGACTATGATTCTGCATACTACCCTTCGGGTAGTGGCATCTGTGAAGATCCGACTGCTGGTCCCGAGGAGGATTACTATCTGCACCAGGGTTAGCTCCACGGTTGTGAGGGAGCGGCAAAGCTGGGTTTACTTCATCCATACCATTGAGGAGACTGTTATTAGAGTAGAGGAAACCCTAGCTTAGTGCCCCATTTCCCTGGTGTATTTTTGGAGTATTTGGGCCTATAATTAACTTGTTGGATTTATCTTTCAGATACTTGGACATGTAATTAACTTTATCACACTTCTTTTCCGCTGCTCTGAGAGAGTGGTTATCATACCTTCTCTCACCTTTATGATTATGTTCACACTTTAATATTATCTGTCTTCCACACTCTGATTTATTTAATCTTACCTTATTCATGATACTTAGTATTAATTGTTTTTACTTTGATTATCTTTGTTCATGATTATGTCATTGTGTATGTGGGAGACATAGACCTACGAATCTTGATCCTTGGACTGTGGATCACATTCCCGGGCATTCCAAATGGGGTACCGGCTGGGTGGATGTGACATCCGAGGTTCACCTCTCGTTTCTGGGAGACTTGCAAAATTCCTCTGTATTGGGATGATGTTGGGGAAAGGTGTGTTCTTGGCCCTGATCTAATTGAAACCGCATGTACTATGGTGGATATGATTAGAGAAAGGATTAAAACTGCTCAATCTCGACAGAAGTCTTATGCAGATAAAAGAAGGTCAGATTTGGAATTTCAAGTTGGTGAGCGTGCGTTCTTGAAGGTTTCGCCGATGGAGTCATTCATTTCAATATTAAAGGTAAGCGCAGCCCTAGGTATATTGGTCCCTTTGAGATTACTGAGAAGGTTGGACTAATAGCTTACAGGTTGGCTCTGCCTTTGTCTCTTGTTGGTGTGCAAGATGTATTCCATGTATCCATGCTAAGGCAGTGCTTGGCAAGCCCAAAGCAGTTGCTCCAGCATGAACCGGAAGGTTTGAGTGCAGATTTGACGTATGATGAAGAACCGGCTGAGATTTTGGACCGGAAGGATAAGCAGTTGAGAAACCGGTCTATACCTTTGGTGAAGTTGTGGAGTGTCCAGATAGAAGTCCATAATCCATACCCTAAACCCATGGATCTGGATTCTCTTGTTGAAGAACTTGCCTTACTGGAAAATTGGATCTTTGGTAGAAGGCAAGTGGTGTTTGGAGATGTCCGGAATGAAGTTAAGACCTCCCCCATGTGTTCATTAGGGTTAGGTTGTACTTGGACATTAACCCCCTGAGCAAAGCACCCTTATATAGCATATACTTGGGGGCGGTTGCTAGTGGTGGTTGATTAAACCAAGCAACCGCCTTAAGCGACCGCCAATTTCTGCTTGCAGGAAAATGCCCTATTTTGCCCCCTGTTCGTTATAAATAGCATCCCTCGCCCTATTAATGCATTATTATGATCGTGATTGCTATTTTGGGCAATTAGACGGCAATGGAAACGTGCTGGAAGGTGGGCGAAGTGCTGTTAGTAATCTGGAACCTTTTCCCTTCTATTCTTGGTGATTTTGATTAAGGTAATGAATCTCCATCTGATGTACTCTTCTTTTTAACCTCTAATTGATATGAACCCATCCCCATTTTGTTAGTGGTTACCCAATTGATTAGTTGTAACTCCCTTTCCAATGTTCTTGATGAGATACTGTCCAGAAACAAATCCCTGCATTTGTTAATGGATGGATCTAATCAAGGGGAGAATTTTTGGTGGTAGATCTTTGTTAATCTTAGGGTTTCGTTTCCCCCCTTTGTTATAGACCTATTAAGTTTAAAATTCAGACTAAGATCATCCCAAAACGGATTGAAATTGAATGATCAAAAGTCCAATTTTCAAAGTTGGAAACTGTCTGAAACAGGGGCGGTCGCTTGTGGAGGTCGCTTAACCTAAGCGATCGGCACAAGCAACCGGCTGGTTTCCAGTGACTGTGTAGGTTTGATTTTGGATTTGTTTTGACTCTTGACTCTTATACATTCTTGTAACCCTATGCCTAGGTGTCCTCTGTTTCTACTAAAAGTCTTATAATTAGTATTGGATTGCAACTTAAAGAGGTTCTACTAAATTACAAGGTAAGGACATGCATTCTTATTTATATGCAATTACATTTACATGATGATTCAGCTGTTTTATTTAGTATTATTTGACCATGTATCTTGCTGTAATTGTATAAAGCATGTGAATCTTATTGCATACTTGCTGTTTGTGGTGTTCCTTTATATACTTCATCTTTTATGATATTGCACAACTGTTTTGGCATGATGATGAGTGATGTAGTGTAGTTGTGATGGAAGGGGTATTCCATTGGGATATCTTGGCTGGAGATATCAGAGGGCTGTGGTATGGGACACATGCTCACTGATGCCTCTAGCATTATCATGATTATTGGATGACATACCTAGGAGAGTCTAGAATTGCATGGCTAGGTACCCCACATGCTATTACCCTTTCGGAAGGGGAATTGAAGCCGGATGACCCATGACAATGGTGACATGACTCTGTTTCATCCTACAACGGTAACCGGTCCCTTGCGGAGACTCATTGGTCCACTATTGGTCATGCAATGGTAGGGTTGCATATGTTAGGGTTGGGCTCATGGACGTCCAAGGAGCGGACCGGGTGTCGTGAGGAGTCATGAGAGCATCCGCCCTAATAATATGTGGATGACCATAGGGTTAAGGAGTGGAGTCCAATAGCGGTAGCCAATCCGTGAGGGTTCTTACTCCTAGGTTGCAAAGGATACTGAACCGAGTTGGTTGGTGCCATAGGGGAAGTATCTGAACATCATATAGTATGTTACCATTATGACTTGGATTGGATTAGAAACCCCGACATGCTCCAATACTCATTGCCAATGGTTGTGGTGAGAGAGTGTTGACTTAACCCCAGCCATGGTTTGAGAGCTAGGTGTGGACTTACCCCTTTGCCCAGGATCCCTACAAAGGTAACCAGTCCTTGCTGGATCAGAATGACCAGACCTACCCAGAGGAGGGTTGGTGTATATCTTAAAGCATGTCAACTGTTAGAGACTTGCATAGTTAGATCTTAGTAGCATTCATATTTCTACATACCATCCATATCATTTCATATATGCATTCGTGTATTGTATTGACATATATATGAGAATTGTCTATTCCTTACTGAGTTCTCAGAACTCATTTCTTTCATTGTATATATTATATGAGTGTACAGATGGCGGCACAACATCAGAAGTTGGAGATGATTCGTATGAAAGAGCATTCTCGTATGAAGTTGATGTGGCACAAACAGTGGTAAATGAACTTGCAAAGCATGAAGCCTCCTGAAGATGCTTGGTGTGCGCTTATAGCACCCATTGATGGCCGACGGAGGCAGATTGCCCGGATTTTGATGATCGTATGGAGAAAGATTGGAGGACCCCTTTGCTTGCTAATTAGAAAACCAATTTTTAGATTTAGAAAAGAAAACCGGAAAGAAGATTATTTAATTTATTTATTTTGCTTCCGCTAAACTCGATACTACATTTGATTATTGATTCTTTCCTTTGACTCTTTCTTGGATATTTATTAGAGTATTTGGACTTCTGTAACCTTTTTATTAATTATTGCACTTATTCTTGCTCTTAATTCTCTATACTTGTGTTTGTCATTATTGATGGGTAAGACCGTGGATCCTGTGACGGTTCACTCCCATGGGTTGTCTGGCGGATAACCGAGACCGGCAGGTGGGGTATGACAAGGCTTGTTTTGGCCACTTGCTCATCAAGGTTCTGGATCTCCATGGTTGCTTTATTGAATCTCTGCAGGTAGTCCCAAATAGACTCGTTCTTTGCTTGTTTGACGATGAACAGAGTCTCTTTGGTTTTCTTAGTCTGTATTCCACTCTGGAACTGACCAATAAAATTCCCAAGCAAACTCATCAAAATCAGCTACCTTTCCCAATGGTAAGTTTGAGAACCACTTCTGAGCTGCTCTCGTTAGTAAGGACCCCGAACACCCTACACAAGATCTTTTCCGAGTTCGCAGCAACCACCATTGTTTGTTAGAAGTAACTCATATGGATCACTGGATCCCCACATCCATCGAACAAAGAGAAGGTCGGGAGCTTGAAATTATGAGGCAATTGATATCTAGCTATAGTGTCAATAAAAGGGGCCTTTCTGATGATCGAGTATATATCATCTAACTTCTTGCCCTTCGTGAGCTATCCCAATTTCTGATTTATATCTGTCAATTTCCTATCGATTTGAATTACTCTAGTGTTTGGGGTCCGAACGCTATCTCTGTCTGATCGTTGAGATGTCATTGCGTGCTTTTGTACTGCTCTCTCGATCTTGGTTAGAGACTTAGGAGTCCCCATTTGGCTTCCTTGCGACCGATCCCATACCTCCAGATTGTCTCTCCTTGGTAGCTCACATGTCCTTCTTATTCCTGACCATTCACCTTCTGCCTCCTGCAGGACTTGCAGCCTTAGGTCCCTTTCCAATGGTTGACGGAAGTTCTGGCCCTCAGTCGAATTCCTTTCCCTTTGTGGAGAATGTCCTCTTACTGGGGAATTTCTCCTTTCAAACCTTCTGGCTTGCCTTCTCATCTCTTATGATCATGGAGATTCGGGTTCCTTGGAGCCCCCAGATGCCTAGCCATCGTTCGAAGCATAGCTTGCATCTCAAGAAATTAGACGTGCATTTGATTAATCTATTGCTGGCTTTGATTCATCTGCTCCTTAATGACTGGAATCATCTGGATCTCTTTGTTTGGATCGTTCAGACAAACTCCTCCAACTACCTTCTCTTCCTCGTGCAGTTCATCCTCACGAGTACGATTCCCCTTCGAGAGAGCAAGATTTTAAACCAAAGGAGGTTGATGAGTCTGATTTGATGCCTCTAAATTGTAGATATGGTGTCTACCATTGCCTTTCGAAGTGTTTTCCACAGACGACACCAAATGATGTGTCCGAAAATTGATCAATCACTTAATTCGTACTTGCTTTGATGTCGGCCAACTCAACGGTCAGGAAGCCACCTCCAAAGGTTAAGTCAATAATGGATTACCACAGAACTCCGGCTAATTGCAGAACTTAATTGAATATAATGGAGGGAAACAATTCAAATACCTAAGATTTGCTTGTTACTTTAGCTTGTATAGGATTCACCTCTTATTTTTTAATCGTTGGATACATTCACAGTCCTTCTTCATCGTCGTCCGATCGTAGGGTTTTACCCTTTTGATCTAAGTCAATTATTGGTTTCATGTAAAGCACGATCACTTATCCCAAGTTTAACGGGGATACGTTTTTTTCCATAACTGTCGAGTTTCTTCACGCTGATGATACTTCTTTATTCAGCTCTCGAACCAGTCCCAACCGGTATCACTGACTTGAGTGCGGTTAAACCCAGTTTGTTGTTATTTTATCCTTTATCACACAAGCACTATAACAGATAAACAACGTGAATGATGGGTTTAGAATTTCAAGATATTCATGGTTATCTTCTTCTCTAACTTAACTAGATTAGAACTTGTAGGCCCTTGATCTCCACATGGTAAATATCAGCAAGAATTCTCCAGATCTCTGGTGAGCTGTAAATTTTCCAGACATCGTCTTCAGCAGCTCTCACGTCCAACTCCTAGACATTCTTCAAAAACTCTTCAAGTTTGGGATGTGAGGCCTCAAACATAAATCAAAGTTGCCTCTAAGGTGAGATATTTGAATTTTACCACAAAAAACATAAGGGGAAGGGGGAAAAAAAAAGAGATTTGGATGATTTAGATGCACGTATGGTGTGTGAGTGCGAGACACTGCCTTTCTCACTTTTCAACCCAAATATTTAATGCACTCTTATGTTTGGTATTTTCTCAATAAAAGTAGGGGAAGAGTTCTCTGTGGAATAGCATGGTCCATGCATGCAGCCATTGAGAGTGATGCAAAGGCATCTGGAAAGCATGCCTGGATATAAGACCGTAAAGTTAGATCTGGGCAATACCTCAGAGAGTAAGCTATAATAAAGAGTATATGATTGAATTTTGATCTTCAAATTTAACATGTAAACCATTTGGACCATTTCATGAATATCTGAAATCAGATGTATAACATCATTTTTCGCAAGGCATACCATAACCAATCACTGTACTTTTTCCAGCTTGACGCCATGACCATGATGAAATTCAAGGTAAAATACGTATCAATGATCAAGGGAAACAACAACTCTGGATCAAGGAAAAAAGAGAAGTAATGGGCATCAAAACAAGTAAGAAGAACATGACAAGATCAACGCAAATACAGATAAGTAATGGACAACAAAACAAGTAAGAGGAACATGACCAGCAGAAAATAGCCAAATATACTGTCAACTACAACCTCTTACTCCTGTCCACCATACAAAGCTATCTAATATCATTCTAAGAAGGTGTCCATTATATCAGAGTAAATTCCTGCTTCAGAACTCCTGTAGTCCCCTGGGTTAGGTGAATGGTGATCAAGAGAAATGGAAGAAGATGATGACCCCATCCTTGCAGGCATAGTGAAGCTCCTCTTGAACTTGTTTTCCATCTTCCTGATATTGTTTGGATGACTTTCCAAGCTCAAGTATTCGCTGGGATTTGAGACACCTGTGTTATCACTTCTGTTCCATTGCTGATTCTGCAAATACGAAGTTTCTGAGAGGGCCTTAGACTCATCAGGCTTTCTAGAAAGATTTAGAGCAGAGTTTGAATTCTTACCCCCTAGTACAAGTTGATGATGTTGTTGGTTTGGCTTGTTTCCTAATCCCTCACCAAATAGAAGCTTTGCATCGTCCGTACGTCCGGTAAGTGCATTGAAGAAGGATAATCCATTTGGCCATTTTATATCAGAGTCATGATCAGGCATCATGTTCATGTCCTCCATTTGGGTTTCAGATGAATGTGGAAGGAGAAACATATGGGTTTCATCTTTAGTCTGTGGTAATCCAAGTCTTGGGCTATGGAAATTGGAAGAAGCAACTGCAGAAGTAGCAGAAGGGAGTGACCTCTGGCTCCAGTTGAAGATGGGAGCTGGAGGGCGGCTGGGTCCTAGTGATTGCTTTGAAGGAGCAGAAGGGGAAGTGTTCCTGTTAGCAGAGAAGAGTTGGGAGAGGTAGTAGCCAGACTGGTAACCAAGAGATTCAAAGGTGTGTCTCATTCTCAGCACAAAGTGCAAGTCTTCTGGTATCTGAGGATAGATATTATAATATGTTCCAATAAATTCCATTGTTTCAAAGATTAAATGGATTCCAAAGCACAAACTTTTTGGAGGAACATTCATGAGGAAAAAGAGTTTAAAAAACAGCGAAGAGTTTCCCTACAAGAGTGATTAACACAAAACAAAGCTAAATAAAATAAGAGTGAAGGAACTCACAATCTTGCAAGAACCCAATTGTAAGAGGCCATGGCCAGCCTGAATAACAGCTATAGTCTGCTCAACATGATGACAAAGCGATGAAAATCAACCTAAGGTAACAAAAATATCGAAAATTGCGAGCAACACAAAGCAAAAAACAGATGCATGAACAATTGAAGTCTTACCTGAATGCCTGAATTAAACTGATCAGTCCATTCAGGAGGAAGCTGCAATCACAGAAAGATAGCAAATCATCGGATTAGTATCGTAAATTTGTCGAAGAAATGGCATAGGATGAAAGCATGTGAGCTAAATAGCATATACAAATTCTAGATTCAACTGTTAGCCTGAGACAAAAACGTACAGCATCGAAAGAACTCTGCCAGTAATTAGAGATATTTGGTTCACATTCAGAAGGTTCTTTGAAAACCCATTTATGACATTTATCAGAAGCAACCTTTCCCATCAACCTGTTAACACCATTCAACCAATCAAATCACACAAAGAGAAATACATAAATTCTGATTCATTGTCGCTTAATTATAAATTTTCATTTCAAATATAAGGATATACACTTTTACAAGGAAAAAAGATTAAATAATAACACTAAAAATATATTATATGAAGAAGAAAAAAAAAAACACCTACCCAGTACCCACCCTTCTCCATAATTATATAGCTGAATGGACATCTTGCTGAAGGCTTTTCTAACTGGATCTTCACCATCCATATCTTCCAGGCATTCTGCAACTCTTCCCCGGCAAAACCCATCTTCCCACATCAACATCCTTTACAAGAATAAAATCCATGTGTCAAACAAAACTTATTACTCTCCGGGTGTCTTTTTCTATCATGCTCTGTTTTATTCCTCTGCTTTTTATAAAGCCAAAGAGTAAAGAAAAAGAAAAAGAGCACTCACAAGCTGCCGTTGTCGTCCCCAACCTTGCAGCCATTACCACCTCTACTTCTCCTAGAATCAGGAGAGAAACTCATTTGAAGAAAGAAAACCAAAAAGAGAAGGATTACAAGTACTAATCTAGTCAAGTCAGAGAAGAAGAAAGCAAAAAAAAGCAGAGACAGAGAGACAGAGAGAGAGAGAAGAAGAAGAAGAAGAGAGAGGGTTGTTTACATACGGGCGAGGTCGAATGGTCCAGAAAACGGAATAAGTCCAGTCTGAATTGAGACAGACACTCCTGAGGGCCTCATGAAGGGCCATCATCCCAACCGCTTCTTTGCTCCTATCTGATGCTCCTGAGCCCACCATCTCTCCTTTTTTTGATCTCTTTCACCTCACAATAACCCCTTTTCTGCTCACTCCCTTTCTCTCTTTATCTGCTAATACAAAATAAATATATATACCCACTCGTGAATTTCTCTAACCAAGCCTTTTTATCTTCTTTAGAAGAAACTCCCCTATCCCTAACAATGGAGAAGGCCCTTTCTGCATCTCCTACTCTCTTTCTCTTTCTGTTACTGTCTCTTAACCACTTCACCTTTTGTATCTCATCCCAGGTAATCAGGTTTGGTAATCGCAGATGAGAGAAAGTAAAAACGATTCTTAATGAGAGAGAGAAGAGCGTGAGCGAGAGGATACAAGCGAGCGAGCGTGCGTGTGTGAAAGATAGATGATGCTCCTGTTGTTTGTATTTAACCATTAAAAGTAATCGCTGGGGACAGCTTTATCCTCTCTTTCTTGCAAAGCACTGTGACCAACTGAACTGACCCAGAAGAGAGAGAAGACGAGATTTTATAGTCCTTTTTTTTATTTTTTCCATTTTGTGAGATTACGGTCCTACCCTTAACCTGCTTAATAGTTCCAAACAACAGTAAATATTGCAAAGCACGTCAAGAAATATCTAACCATTATTCGTTATTCTATTGTAAAAACGAGATAGAGATAAGATGCTTAGGGTTATCATTCTTCAATATGTTTAAACGTTGCGTGCATGTATTACCGAAAAAAATAAAAAATAGTAGTTGTTTTTTCGGTGCAAAGTCTATTCATTCAAGCAGCCAGATTGAGATTAGTAAACACATATTTTTCAACTAAAGAGTGGAGTACAGCCACACGATTGTACATTACGAGCTAAAAATTCACTGTGTAGTTGCCGTTTCTAATAATAAAATGAAAACTTTACATCGACAAAAGTAGGTGGAGAGTATTCTATACTACTGAAAGAATACAAAAGAGAAGATTTTTCAACGCATTAGCTCAGCATTCAACCCGTTCAACCAGTTCCAAGCAATCAAACTCAAAAATTAGTTGTCCAATATCCTCCTATAATACATAGCCAAACGGAGGGCCAATGCTTCTAGGTTACATACATGGTTGGCAACTAAGTTATCATTTTCCAAATATGAACAATTTTTTTATATACAAATGTGTCCATAAATATGATAAATATCAACTCATTTGAAATTCTTAGATGATAGGAATGGATATTGAACTAAAATTATCTTCTTGTCATATTTAAAAAGAGAAAAGAATTATTTTTATAGTTTAGTTCTCGATTAGTTATATCCGAGATATTTATATTACTGGAATCCATATAATATGTAGAGGTAGAACGAACTATCAAAAAAGAAAATGGATTTCAACCAAATAGATACTTGTCATATCCTAGCTCCTTAAATAAAAAAGTGACGATGTTAGGCTAGCACTTGATTACTAACCATGATACTTTGGCCTACCTCACAAAGATTGTGAATAAGTATTATAATACCATTTATATGATTATTAGTGTTAAAATTTAGATGTGACACATATGATAAATTTTATGAGAGCCCCTACTCATTTTTTTCATATTTTAATTATGAAAAGAGAAAAGGGTTTTCTAGCCATTCATCATCTTTTGATGATAGAGCATATGGAATATAAACATATTTAAATTCAATTAAAAATTTTCCAATATATGTCATATTTGCTATCAAATGTCTTTGATGAAAAAAACTGAGGGTAATTAGGGGAACTTGAAAATGGGACAGAATCTTTACTGGTCAAAAGATTGATGATGTTTCTCGGAGGTAGATTTGGTTAATATTTTAATCAAAAAGTAATAAAAATAGGGCTATGGCAGCACTGTTTGTGTCATTTTCGAAGAGGCCAAGAGAAAACGAGGGGTATTATGGTAATTTGGGACCTATAAATTAGTAGAGATATGGTAGAAAAGCAAGCAAAACAAGCAGAGGAAGGAAGGTGTGTAGAGTGGAAGGGGAAGGTTTTGAAGGTTGAAGGGCTAAAGGGTATTTTAGGGACTAAGTCACGTGTTCACGTGCCGTGGCAGTGGGGCGGTGCATCGTTAGGCATAAAGAAAAGGAAGGGACTGGTAAGGGATTTAAAATATGAGCCTTGGAGATATTAAAGAAAAGGGGGAAGGAGAGATGTATATAGATTAGTGAAGAATGAAGACCAAGCAAGAAATCATGACTTTTTGGTTGAGAAACTCATCAATGACCATATATAGGAGAAAAGAGTTTTCTTTTGGACTAAATATATATATATATATATATATATATATATATATATATATATATATATATATATATTTTTGAACATTGAATAACTTCGATAGTATCTAGCTATTTTGTCAGAAAATCAAAATCGTAGTGTACAGAAAAAGATCTTGATGGGTGACTCAATCGTAAAAGAACAATGCTTTTCATGTAGGAGATCAGAATTAGAATTTCCTCAAGGCCAAGGGTGAAATTCCGCTTATATTAGTTATATAAAAGTCTCCCTGAGGATGTAGTCGAGGTGCGCGTAAGTTGGACTAGACGAACTTTAGATTAAAATAAACAAAAAGAAAAGAAAAAGGATAAAGATTTATGTGGTTCATTCAGAAGTTACATTCATAATTAAGTGGAAATATGTTTCACTATGAAGAAGAAGAGTAGATACCTTTGCTTCTTCTGTTTTTTCCCCCAACCTCCTTAGCTCTCAACCTATTGAGAGACTATATACACTAATAGCAAAAAAATATCACTTCAAGAATAAAATGATCAAAATGCTTTTGTACCTAAAAACGCCTAATACAGCAACCTCCGAATAGCTTTGGGCCCATAACCAATCATTTTGAATCAAAGTTCTGAACAAAACCTATAACCTATCTAGTGATGGCCAATGTTAAAAAACTTTACCAAGAAAACGTCAAAACCCAACCATCTAACGTGTTTAAACCCTAAAATTGGTCCCAAAATCTTTGATATCGTCAAAATTAGTCTTTACTACGACACAATTCTATTATCTTGAAATTTCTCAAAACCAAGAAAAATTACACAACCACATAAATTTTTGTTATTGTAATTTAAAAGATATATATATATATATATATATATATATATATATAAAAGAGTTAAAACACATATTCTTAATTGATAATCAAACGCATTTCATGTCTCCTGATACGCTGCCTGTATGAGAATTTTCATTTATTATTTCTACTATTTTCTTGGATAATAACTTTATATTAAAGATGAAGATTATTACATATACTACAAAGAGAATCCAATTGTGATCTTTTCATTTAAAACTGCTGTTATTATGGACTAAACAACCTTTCAAATGGTCATGCATGCAGTGTCATTGATTCTCACAGTTGCAACAAATGCGTGACCATGCAGCTTTCTAATCCATAAAAAGAAAAAGAAAAAAATGCAGTTCCAGCATATTTCCAAGCTGCCATCTTAGAGTAGCTCCCCATGCCCTTTCTCTCAAAGTCTTAATTGAAGGAAGATAAGACTGATGGAACCGCTAATGAGGAGTAAAGCAAGGAGAAAGACCAGGATGGTGTGCACGAATTGCGGAATAATGCGCCCCCAGCGCACGACAGCCACCGCAAATTTATCGTTTACGAAACTCTGAGATTTTCAGATGCCTCTCCCTCTCTCTCTCTCCTGCCGACGACGTCGTTGTTATGAACTTATGACTTATGAGAATATGATCATTTATTTCCATGCGTTTCCTTCGTCCTTTATTCTTCTCTCTCTCTCTCTCTCTCTCTCTCTCTCTCTCTCTCTCTCTCCTCTCCCTACCCTATTATTAATTCTACTTCTTCTTCTTCTTCTTCTCCACCTCTGCATTGACTGCCCTAAAGCCTTGTGCCGTGCCTCGTTTCTCTTCACTTCACCCTCTTAAAAGACCTTTCCTTATCCGTCTATAAAGATATGCTTCAGTGGGTCCATGCTGGTCTCTCTTATTCTTTTCTCCAAAGGACACAAAATCCCACCCTGCTTAGTCCCACCAACCTAACCCTTCTTGCCCCTACTTCCCACATCTACCTACAAATCAATGGGTTCAGATGTTTTTATGTGTGTAGGACTATTTCTGAGTGAAGGTGACAGAAGGACGACTATTTCTGAATAAATTATATTCAGATTCACAGTTCAGGTTACCCTAAATTAGTGGACTGTTAAGAGTCTCAGGGTTTTCTTCTCCTTGAGGGTTTTCATGTAATGTTCAACTGTATTCTTTCTCTTACTGTTCTTAGGATTCAATCCTTACAGATGCACTAACTGTATCGTTAGTTTGTATCAATGTAGGATCAATGGAGAAATTGATCATTTTGTGCTTCATTTGTGAGAGTGCAAATGAATTCTTTGATGATATTCCTTTTTTCTTCAGAGAAAATGATTTTGTATGAAAAACCAGACGAAGTGAAATGAAATGATCATCTTATTCATATGAAAAACTAGCATGCTGACCAAACTCCAAAACAAAAAACCCTCCTCCTAAGAAGATAATCTTCTTCTTCATCAAACATAAAGAAAAGTAATCTTACTTAGAAACACCATGCTGGTTGACCTATTACCTTCAATGCTAATTAAATTATGAGAGAAATAATATTCTTATATCCTTGTGTTGTAAATTTTCATGCTGGTTGACCTGTTACCTTCAATGCTAATTAAATTATGAGAGAAATAATATTCTTATATCCTTGTGTTGTAAATTTTAAAACTATCTCAACCAATAAGAAGTCGAAAAGACAAGAATGGTGTCTAAGCAAATCCCCTTTTTGGGGGGATTCTGATGACTTAGGTTCATAGCTCATATTTCATATTCTATTCTACCAAAGAAAGAAAGAATTTCATATTCCATATATGGTTGATTACTTTCACGTAATCACGAATTTAATGCAGAATTTTTTTTTTTTTTGAAGTCTCCATGTAACCATAAGAACAACAAAGAAACCCCAAGGGAGTGGTTGAGTCGGTATGAGACCTTCCAAGAAACCGTGTGCTAATGAGTTTGATTCCTCACCTCATGTAAGGATATTCACTAATTTTCACTAGTTTTGGTTAAAGTTGAGTATTTCTCGTTTAGTGATTGAATCGTGCTACAAGAGTTCTGATTAGTCTTAGGGTTTCCTGTATGCGAATTGTGTTCTTCCATCCCTTCGTTTCCCTTAGTGGATTGATTGCATGTTGTTAAGGATTATCAACCTAACTACGCAGCGGAATAGATACAAAGATACAAGGAAAAAAAGAAAGAAACAAGACACAAGTATTTTTACTTGGTTCGGTCAATTGACCTACGTCCAAGGATGAGTTAACTAATCAAATCATGCAATCATCCAATAGGTAGAGAAGGAGGTTACAGCCTAATCAATCTACCCAACAAGAACCCCAAGCATGAACTAATCAAGAAGAAGAAGGCAACTCAGAACATGTGCACCTGATTACATAGCAACAGCCACTCTTTTCTTCAAGGCTAACGAGCACACCAACAACAAGGAGAACTCACACCTTTAGAAGCAAGAGAGCTTCAAGCAGTCCAAGCTTCAACAGTTTTTGAAGCAGTAGTAGGATCAAGCAACAAATCCTTTCAAGCCCTAGATCAGAACCTCACATACCATAGCAAAACCGAGAGCAGAGAACAGAGAGGAATAAACTCAGAAATCGCAAATGAGATGAATGAACCGAATGCTACCTCTCTCCTCAACCCCAATTGATATAACACATACATCATTGTATAATGACCAAGCTACCCTTAGAAACTTTTACATAAGACCTCCCAGTCCTATTCTAAACCAAAAGACAGAAATACCCTTTACAAACAACATTCTCCACCTTCACGCTGCTTATTTTGACAATTGCATGTACCTGAGAGTAAATATTAACCCATCAAACAAATATAAAAAACAATGTAAAACAAAGTATAGAGATAATAATTTCAATGAGTTTAAGGCAAACTTAAACTTATTAACAGGTACAACCTTAGTCATTATATCAGCAGGGTTAATGGAAGTATCTATCTTACATATATCAATTAAACCCTTAGCAATTATATCTCCAATAAAATGCAATTTTACATCAACATGCTTTGTTCTCTCATGAAACACATTGTTCCTAGCAAGACACAAAGTACTCTGAGAATCACAATAAACAAGAGAATGCAAATCATGAAAACCAAGCTCCCCTAGAAGCCCCTTAAGCCACATGCATTCCTTCACAGCCTCAGACAATGCAATGTACTTAGCCTCAGTGGTTGAAAGTGCTACCACATGTTGGAGTGTGGACTTCCAACTCACTAGATTCCCACCAAGAGTAAACAAGTATCCAGTTATGGATCTTCTCTTATCCAAATCAGAGGCAAAATCAGAGTCACAATATCCAACAATGCCTAACTTATTAGCACAAGAATTATCATGAACAATCTTATAAGATGCAGAATTTTCAGATATCTCAACAACCACATAACAGCATCCCAATGTGAATCACATGGCCTACTCATGTATCTACAAACAAGACCAACTGAATAAACTATATCAGGTCTACAACAAACCATAGAATACATGAGACTACCAACACATTCTTGATATGGTCTATTAGTTACAGCAGCAATAGAATCCATTCTAAGCTTAAAATGAGCACTAAGAGGAGTATTAACAGTCCTAATATTATCATGTTCAAACTTGTTAACAAGTTTATGAATATATCCAACCTGAGACAAGGTCAAAACACCACTAGGCCTATCTCTATGAATATCAATGCCAATAATCCTTTTAGCAGCCCCTAAATCTTTCATTTCAAACTCAGATTTCAACATAGACTTAAGCTTACAAATCTGAGATTTATCCTTTGATGCAATAAGCATGTCATCAACATAAAGTAAAAGATAAATGAAAGAATTAGTGCTAAACTCACAATAATAAATACAACTATTATAGGAGCTTCTCTTGTAACCATTCTTAAGCATGAATTCATCAAATCTTTTATACCATTGCCTAGGAGATTATTTTAAGCCATATAATGACCTTAACAATAAACAGACCTTTGTCTCACTCCCCTTCACAACAAATCCCTCAGGCTGAACCATATAAATATGTTCATTTAACTTACCATTCAAGAATGCAGTTTTCACATCTAATTGTTCAAGTTCAAGATCAAAGAGAGCAGCCAGGGCAAGAAGCACTCTTATAGAAGTATGTTTCACAACAGGTGAAAACACTTCATTATAATCAATTCCCTAAACTTGGGAATACCGCTTAGCTACTAGTCTTGCCTTATACCTTGGTTGTTCAACACCAGGAATACCAGCCTTAAATTTATAAACCCACTTACAACCAATCAGTTTCTTTCCTTTGGTCTATCTATAAGAGTCCAAGTCTGATTTTTCATTAAAGATTCCATCTCATCTTTCATGGCAACAAGCCAAAGCTTGCTATCCCCACATTCAAGAAACTCTTTATAGGTTCTAGGCTCACATCCCTCAAGTTAGTCAGCTACATTTAAAGCATAAGAAATCAGATTTTGACTCCCATTAGATTCACACATATTAGCATATCTAGAAGGTCTCTTTATCTCTCTTTTAGACCTATCTCTTGCCAATAAATAACCATCTAAAGGATCCTCATCTTTAAGCTCTTCTTTAATATCAAAAGAATCACTACCAACTTCTAAATTATCATCCTCAACCTTAGGATTAGATTCATCAACCACAATTTTAGATTTATCCCCTAACTCCACCTCAAATATAGCCTTGTCTAGATCATTGGAGTTAGGTCTAACACTTGATGAATCAATTTTCAGAAATTCAAGTTCATTGAATTTAACATCTCTACTAATTACAATTTTCTTATCTTGCAAACACCAAAGCCTATATCCTTTAACACCTAAAGGATACCCTAGGAAGATACACTTCCTACCCCTAGGCTCAAGTTTACCCTTGTTTTGATGAACAAAACAAACACAACCAAAAGGTTTCAACAAATTGTAATCAGTATGCACTTTACTCCACCTAAAATCAGGTGTTTCAAAATCAACAGAGGAACAAGGAGATTTATTAATGACATAACAAGCTGTACTAGCAGCTTCAGCCCAAAATTTCTTATTTAGGCCAGATTCAATCAACATGCATCTAACCCTATCCATGATTGTCCTATTCATCCTCTCAGCCACTCCATTCTGCTGAGGAGTATAGGTGCATGTTCTATGTCTAGTAATACCATGTTCCTTACAAAAAATCAAAAACTTTTCATTCACAAATTCAAGACCATTATCAGTTCTAAATTTCTTGATTTTCTTTTCAGTTTGATTTTCAACCAATACTTTCCATTCTAGAAATTTATCAAAAACAACTGATTTATCCCTAAGAAAATACAGTCATGTCTTTCTAGAGTAATCATCAATAATAGACAAGAAATATTGGGCACCAGAAAGAGATAAAGGTACATGTGGACTTCCCCACAAATCAGAATGTATATATTTAAGCACATGAGAGGTTTTATATGAAGAATGAGGGAATTTAGTCTTATGGAGCTTACCCATGGCACACACATCACAAAAAGTCAAAGGGCTAAATTTCTTAAGACTTATCTGGCCACTTTTATACAAGTGTCCAAGCCCCTTACTACTTATATGACCCAATCTCCTATGCCATAGCTCCACCTCACTAAGAACCCCACTAGAGACTGATGCAGCCCCTAAAACCACACTTCCATTTAAGAAGTATAAACCATCCCAGGCCTAGGAGGATAAGTAGCTCCCTGAGGTCTGGCTCCACTGGACTGACCATAATAGCTCACAGGAAGGGAATTAGGATTCGGACCAACATTTCTCGGCTGAAAGGCGGGTGCAGGATAAGGAGTAGGTCTAGCAAAACGCCGATCAGTGCGGTCCACAAATCCAGAAGATCTAGGTTGCCAGGGTTTCTGAACTCGAGCATTTTCCTTTTCATTTTCTTCAAGCTTCTTCGAGTTTTGAACCACCTGAGCATATCCTTCAAGAGGCAAGACAGTGAGGTATGCCTTAATAGAAGGTCGCAAACCCTTGAAAAACTTTTTCGCCTTGGCTTCTTCAGACTTAACAGGCTCGGGGGCGAAGAAGAAAAGTTCTTCAAATTTCTGCTGATACTCAAGCACAGACAAAGTACCTTGTACTAAGGCCATGAACTCGGCCTCCTTTGCGTCCTTTACAGCTTCCGGAAAGTAGTTCTTGCAAAAAGCTTCCTTAAACTTCTCCCAGGTAACAACACCACCATTCAAGGTCTCAAGGATAGGCCTAGTGGAAGCCCACCATGCATCGGCTTCTTCTTGAAGCTTCGCTCGGCAAACAACACTTTCCGAGCATCAAAACATTGCAAATGTCCGAAGGCCTTCTCCAACTCACGAAGCCACTTGTTCGGAAAGAGGGTGTCCTTTGTTACACCGGTAAAGGAAGGTACTTGTTACTTTAGGAAACTTTCCATCAAACGGGTGTGGGGTGTCCCGGTGAATCTTTCCATAAGAGGGGCTGCGGCTCCAGAAGTTCCAATTCCGGCACGATTCTCATTGCGAAGGGTAGCAAAACCAGTCATCATTTAATTAAATTGGGTAGCCTGCTGTTGCATCATGTTGGTCATGGCCGTTGGCGATATCTCCAAAGCTTCCGATATCGGGGGCACCAGGAATGCCATTCGTGGTGTGGCTATCGTCCCGTGTCTGTCGATCGAGCCCCCAAGAGGGGTTTCTTCGTTTCCGTTGCTTCCGGATCCGACAAAACGATTTCTAAGTAAGACCATTCTACAAGGATCAAAGATAAGGATACCAAAATTTCAAATTTGACAAAGACAACTTGGCCAACGAATAGGATAACCAAATCATGGTTAGAATTATCAATATAACAAGAAAATAAATCAGCATTGATCAAAATCCAAAGGAAATGAGTCCAAGAATCAAAAACTCCCAAAATAACCCAATGCAGAAAAATGAAGGATTTTGGTCGATGCTTCTTGGTCGATGGTATCGACCAAAAGGATCGACCAAAATAAATTCTGTGCGAAAATCAGATTTAAAGGGCCCACTTCTCATTTCATTTTCATTTCTCACTCAACTATTTCGAGTTTAGCTCTGGAGAAAGCGATTTTCTAGGGTTTTCAAAAGTGCTAGGACTTGATTCAAGGCTTCAATCATTCTTGATAATCTCACTTGATCATCTACACAAGTAAGTTCTCTTTCTTTTTCTCTTTTCTTGTAAACTTCATTCACCATTGTTGTGTTCTTCAATAAAACTGAGTAATACTTGTAGCTAATGGTTAGAATCATACATATAAATGATTAGAAACATGTTTTCATAACTTTCCAAGTAAGATTAAGTTCCAAACACAAGATTGCATCCATTTTGGTTACCAAAACACTATTCATTTCACAAAAACTCAACTTTACAAGCACTTATCTCATTTTCAACCCAAAAGGAATTTTGACATGAAACAAATTTCTACAACACTGATTTACTAGGGGAAAAGTGTTCCCACTCTCCATTCGGTCAAATTCCAATTTTTCAAAAATCACAAATGCAAGCCAAAAGAGGGATTTTTCTCTCTCTTACTTGCTGAATTTTCACTTTGAATATGCCAAAAAGATGGATTTTCACCAAATAAAGTATTCTAGCATGCTTGTATAGGTCTTATGCATATGTTAGAATGATCAAATCAAAATTTCACCAAAAATCGAATTTTCTGAAAATTTACGAAAATGCCCTTCATCTAACAATCATACACTGAAACTAATCCAAATGAGTTTCTTTCCTTGTTTCAACAAATACACCATGCCTAGAGGAGGGAGACGAGTAGACAGGGGTAGAGGACTTGTTCCCCGGGCTGAGGTCATAGACGAGGAGCATTTCACCACTCCTATGGCGGAGTTTCTATACGAGCATTATTTCCATGATATACCGATCGAGCACGGACGATTGGTGGATGTGGATGATTTAGAGGTATTTCGCATCCGAGAGAGATTAGAGGCTATGGATTGGCTTCACTTATACACTACGGCACAGCCAGTCTACCCAGATCTTATCAGATACTTCTATAGTAATCTGACTTACCGCATAGAGGATGATCCGAGGGATGGTTCTAGGATTGTCATAGATTACATGGTTGGAGGTAGAGAGATCAGTTTCACTACGAGGACACTGGCTCGCATCTTAGATGTACCGATCGTACGAGATTCCCGTTGGTGGATTCCCGCTGGTACATATATCACAAAGGCGCTTCTTCCTTATGAGGTATACGAGGTGTGCATGACTCTATGGGATGACATTGACTGTTATATGCCCCGGTGTGGTACTGAAATGCGTCCTTCAGCTAGAGTTATTGCTCGCATCGTCGGCGAAACATCCTTCCGAAGGCAGGGCATCATAGCAAAGTGTCGGCGATGGAGGCACTGATCATTTATAGTATGTATACTGGAGTACAAATCGATTTAGCATACATCATGCAAAATGTCATGATTGATCGGATCGAGTTTCCTGGGGATAGGAACTTGGCTTTCGGTCGACTCTTGACTCGTATCTTTGAGTACTTTGGTGTGGACTTGGAGCATACACCTACGATTCAGGGTCGAGATTTAGGTGAGCCCATTTGTACATGGTTGATCAGGAAGATGGGGCTCCAGGATGCAGTCAGATTAGAGGATGAGGATGATATCGATGATGCATCAGGAGATGACGACTCAGAGGATGATAGTACTGATGATGATGATGGTGGTGACGATGATGAGCATAGTGAGGATGATGATCAGGGTCATGATGATCAGGATCATGAGGAGGCTCCGAGGCATGAGGAGGTTCCCGCTCCACGATTTACTGAGGTCGGAGGCCCATCACACACGACTTCTAAGGCTCCAGATGTGGCTTCTCATCAGTCGTCGATTTACTCTATTCTTGAGAGGATCGAGGCTCGGGAGGAGAGGATGGAGTTACACATGTGCACCCTCAGTGAGAGGTTTGCACGACTGGAAGAGGAGTTCAGATCTAGGAGGGATCAGACAGATCGCAGGAGTCGTTCACCTACATAGACATCACTAGGAATTTTCTTTTATGTCATTATGGATGTATTTCTTTTTTTTTTTTTCAGACTTGTAAAAATTTCCCTATGAAATCAATGAAGTTCAGTTGTTTTGTCTATATTATTGTGTCTTATTCATGAGTCAAATTATGTTTCAATATTTTGGTTTCTAGTCCAGGTTATCTATTATTCACTTCTAGGAGCACTTGAGTCACTTTCGGATCTGTGACTCGAAATGTTCCGTCACCGTTTCTGTGGTCGGGGTTCCACTTGATCTTGGGCTCTAATACCAATCTGTCACATCCACCCAGCCGGTACCCCATTTGGAATACCCGGGATGTGATCCACGGTCCAAGGATCAATGATCTGAGGTCCATGCCTCCCACATACACGGTAACACAATCATGAACAGTAATAATCAATGGTAAAAACAGCTAATACCAAGTATCATGAATAAGACAAGATTAACTAAATCAGAGTGCGGAACATAGATAATAATAAGGTATGATCAAAATCATAAAGGGTGAGAAGGTGTGGTAGCCACCCTCTTAGAGCAGCTGAAAACTATTAAATCAAGTTAGTTACATATCCAAGTGTCACCAGAATAATTCAAAGACAAGTTAATTACAAAATCCAAGGTTCCACAAATACACCGGGGGAATGGGGCACTATGCTAGGGTTTCTTCTATACTAATGGTAGTCTCCTCAACAATACGGATGAAGTAAACCCAGCGCTACCACTCCCGCACAACTGTGGAGCTAACCCTGGTGCGGATAATAATCCTCCTCGGCTCCAATATATGAATCCTCACCGACGCCACTACCCGAAGGGTAGTATGTGGAATCATAGTCCACCTCATAGGAGGTGCCATCGTAATCTTCAGTACCTGGAATGTAATCTAAAACATTTGCACAAAAGGAATGAGTTCGAAGAACTCAAGCAAGGAAGTTATTCCATAATTAGAAATCATACACATTCGAACATATAATAATGCAATGTGATATGGAACATATGATGCGAGATATGAGCCTAACTCTATGAATGCTTGGTCTCTAAGGTAGACATGCTTTAAGTCATAGCACCGTACTTCTCTGGGTCGTCAGTCACTCTCCCATTTCCATATCTTGGGAATGCTTGAGGAAGATCGGTAAAGTCATCAAAAAAACCATGGTAAGGGGATCGGTCACCGCTCTCTCACATCACCATTTGGTCAAGTACTGCGGCGCATGTCACAAGAAAGCCTAGCCCAATGCAAGTCATCCACTCGATCGGTCAAGTCGATTCAGATACGTCCATTCCTTGCCCCCGGCGATCCTTTCCGGTATCCTTCACACTAGAGTCAGCGAAATCCCGGATTTCGGACTCATCAACCCTATTGGTCATCCACATATAGTAAACGGGAAGCTCTCACGTCCTCTCACGGATTGGTTACCGGTCTTGAGCGCCCGTGAGCCCAAGTCTATCCATATGCAACTCTACCAATAAATGGCCCCTTTCAGGTATCCGTAGCATGGTTTATGTCCCCTATCGGATTGGCTACCGGCCTAGAGCGCCCATCCAACCATACACTACCACGGGTTGTTCGGTCTCAATGCCCTTCCGATTCGGGTCTGACACGACAAGGATGAACCTAGCCACACAACTAGACAATCCTATGTATGTCATCCAATAACTCGGGAAAGTGTCGATAAGCACCATCGGAGAACATCCCATACTATTCCCTCCGATGCCCAAGGACGAAAGTGTCGAGGGACACCCTCCAATCCCAAGTCATACGTAAGCAATCACACATCAAATCTCATCATTTCTCATGCATCCAATGCATATTCATAATAGTAATCAAATCATGATATTGAAAAGAATCATTATAAACATAAGCAAATCAAAATGATAAAGTAACACAACCAATGTATAAAGATTTAAATGTTACTGTTCTAATACATATGTAACAGTATAATAATAATTGAAAGAAATTTAGGGATTTCATTCTTTGAATAAAGCACAGTTCAATATTTGATGACTTATATGTTTATGGATATAACCATCCTTACCTTGGATGAGTTGATGATGAATTGAGAATACCAAGAATAGTCCAATAGAATTGTTAAGGCCCTAAACAAACATCAATAATAAGTTAGAAAAGAAGTCGGGAAGATCGGATGTCATTTGAGTCAAAATCGACCAAGGTTGTTGTCAAGAACAACTTTGGTCGATGGTCTTGGTCGATGGTATCGACCAAAAGTATCGACCAAAATTGTCCTCAAGCGAGAATAGTGGATTTTGGGGATTTTGGTCCGAAATGAGTCTTCCGGTGTTCGGATCAATCCGAAACTTGGAGGCATACTTAACAACAGTAGTAGGACACTATAAATCAAGGAATTAACCCAATCCAATGGTCTAATTAAAAAGCCCCAATTTGAGCTATCAAGTTCAAGTGATAAACATCATGGCATGAGTTGAAATTGATTGCATTGATGAGGAATAGCATGCAATAGCTAGAGGAACTAATAGAAATTCGATTGGAATCATATGGTAATGTTAAACATGAACATAATACACTCTATAGCTCAGTTTGATATCAAATGGTATGATGTTAATAGGTAAATCATGGAATACATATGCTAGGCATGAGATATAAGCATTAGCATCAATGAATGGCTAAGGGAATCATGGATTGAGCATGAGTAGGCACTTGGAGTGGTGGTTGCAAGGTTGCAGCACCATTCCAAATGTCCCATCAGCAAGATGACAATAGAAAAGAGTAGAAAATGGTAGGGTAGAGAGTGGAATGAAGAGTCATACCTTAGTGTGGAAGATGAAGACAAGAATCAATGATAAACTAAGTGTCTTTGATGAGATACCCTTCACACTAACCAAGGAGCTGCTTTGGGAAGCTCTCCCCACGTTCCCAGGTGAGAAAAATGATTGCAAAAAGGCTCAAGGCTCGAGGTCCTATTAAATAGAAAAGGAATATTCCATGGAATCATTAACTTGGCAGACTGGGACATTTTGGTCGATGGTCCTTGGTCGATGGTATCGACCAAAATGATCGACCAAAATGTTTTCAGCAAAAAACTCAGGTTTAGAACAGCAACTTCAAGTAGGGATTTGAAAGGCTATACAAGGTCAAATTGAGTGAGGTTTTCTTCCACAATTCAATCAAGAAGTCTAGTTTCGGGGAATACCTTCGGATTGTGCACAGAAGGTCATTTGGTACATCAACCATATTAATCTTCTCCGATGCGCAGACTTTCCTTAAACACTGACAATGCATTTAAGCAAGAGGTATCATTGTCAATGTCCATGGGCTCGGTCTCCGAATTATGATCATCAATCAGAATGGTCCATAAATCTCTTCTTCCACCGCTTCGGGTCCTCGGACCTGAATACAACAGTGGATCCGGGTCAGGGTCAAGGTTAGAATAGGGCTGGATATTACAGTATACCCATACCAATATTTGTAGGGAGGGTCAAAATGATGTGGAAGTGGACATCCTCAGGTTAGTTTTCAATAAAGACGACATATAGATTTGCACTTCAAGAAATTCATGGAGAAAGAGAGACAACAACTAACATAGTGGAATGGTTAGCTTTATGGAAAATGCCCCAGTCATCGAGGGTTCAATACTTTATGTGGAAGGTTCTTCATCAAAAGCTACCAACTAGAGAACTTCTTCATTCTTAATGATGTTCAATTGACACACTGTGTCTCCTTTGTGGTCAATGCATTGCAACTCAGGATCATATATTGTTGTAATGCCAATTTTCCAAAAATGTGTGGGCAGAATTACGCTTCATCAAATGCTCACAATAGCTTCGGTGTTTGAGAAAATTCAGCAACTCATGAATAGATGTCACCCTACTAAGTGCAAACATTGAAGCAACTGCTTTTCCTATGGGTGCTAAGGAAATCCTATACTACCTTATTTGGAGGTTCCACACAAATGGTGGAATGGATAGTTTTCAAAACATGGCGGGAAATTCAACAACTATAATTGGATCACCATTGATGAAAGGTAAGTTAGTGAAGCAACATATTGTGAGATGGAAGCCTCCTAGGTGGATGGTGACGATGTCGGCTCGCAATTTGCAGATCACTAAATTGGTCTTATACTCATATTGCAAAAGTGTGATAGATGCCCTTAATGGTTGTGGCCATTCATTGGATTTGGGATGAGGTCCTAAAGTTTAGGAACTTATTTGACTCAGTTATTTTCTATTACATTAGTAGAGATTGTAATATTCCTGCAGTTAATATTGCCCATGGGGCTACATCCTTTGACTTATTTAGGATTTGGTGGAATTGTTCACCCTTTTTCTGTGTTGGACTGGTCTTTTGCTACCTTTAGTGTTGTTGCCTTGGAGAGCCTAAGGAGGCGTATCCAATCTATCTTTTTCCGGATGAAACCAACAAAAACGAGTTTGGTTTACATGTGGTTCCTCTTAGTAGAACATAAGCTATTGTTGGGTCCCATTAGTGCAATAAATTACATTTGAGTCCTATAGTAACTAACAATGTTTAAAAAGTGTTAAGTTTGGTTGCAAATGACTATAAATACACCTCCCCCACTCAGCCCCTATGCCCCCTTGGGTGGCTTCGCATCATCCTCATCCCTCCCTCTCCTCCAGGGCATCCGTGGTACAACATGTCATCGATCGACTATACCACATTGATAAAACAAGATACCAAACCTAGGGTACCGGAATTAATGATTACCCCGTCACCACAGCCTTCGTCTCAAACAACCGTTCCACCTCCTTTAGGCACTCGTTCATCATCATCATCGTCATCAGCTAGGGCTTCGGTTCGGTCATCGTCATCGTCATCGTCGAGCAGCCAACTTGCCTGGATCATCATTTCCGGGTCTCCTTTTTCAAGTTATTCTGATTGAAGAGAGTATAGTACCCAGTTGTTTGGATCATTTTCATTTTCATTTTCATCGCTTTTCCTGTTGGGGAAAAAAATCTTGTGCACTGAAGGGTTTAGGGTGTTGTTTCTAGGGGTTTTTTTTCTTCTTCTTCTGTGTGTTTTGGTGATTTCTATAGTGAAGATTCACGCTTCTCTTGCATGGTTCTGTAAGGTTTGTGAGTCTTATAGGTAAGAGGTTCATGTTATTGAGTCATTGTACAACAAATTTGATCAACACCTCTTCGTCTCTGCTAGGGCTTCCGTTCCGTCATCGTCATCGGCGAGCAGCTTGTTGATCTCCAGCTTCGAGGGCTCAGCTTGTCTCAACACCTCTTCATCTCTGCTATGGCTTCCGTTTCGTCGTCGAGCACTGGTCTTTCGTTGAGCTCCATTGGTTTTTTTTCTTCTAAGCTTCATTCACACCCATTTCTACAAAAAGGTAACATCTCTCTCTTATATGCCGTCACTGCAATCTATGATTTATTCTTTGTTAAGCTCTAATGTCCTGTTATCCGATCCATTGTTTGGTTTTGGCTTGCGGTTGCATCTTTTATTTCATTTTGTATTGATAGGTGATAACATGATTTATGATGGAAATTTGCTCTGACTGAAATATTTGCTTCATATCTTCCCCCCTCCCTTTCCCTCTGAAAATGGGAATGGAACAAGCTTAAGTGATGTGAGATCAATGGGTTTGGTGAATCATTTATCTGTAAGCCTTGAATAATGAGCTCACTTAGGTATTAGGTGATTGATGTCTGATCATTAATTCTCTGTTTGCAAGAAGATTTGTTATCCTGATTCAATCTTGGCTGTATTTGATTATATGGTGTACTTGATTAGTGCAGGACGGGTTGACAATCTCCTGCTTGTATATTGGCACAGCTATTTTTTTCTCAATATGGATGCTGCATTCGCTTATAAATTCTTTTAGTATCACATACACAACAGCAACAGAGATTCATTAACGTTCTTATTAGAGTTCTATGGTAATAACACTTGATTTATCGAGATAAATATTAACAAAGGGGTTATTGCTTTTGTTTCAGTCACCATTGTCAAATATGATAGGTGTTAACTGTGCTTTCGATCACTTGAGGCTCTATTTGCTTCAGTGGAAATTTATTTACTTATAAGAGATTATACATAAAGAGAAGTGTTTAATGTTTGTGTTCATTGAAAGGATGTACACTGGATTTGAACCCTCTGCTTCTTCCTTTTAATTGTCTACACATCATTTTCGCACATGGTCTTTAGGACACTTACTTTGGCTCCTGCATAATTTATTCCCCTACTTGCATAAGTTTAAGAAATCCAATTTAATGAGTTCTGTTGACTCCGTTGGCTCATTATGGTTCACGAGACTTGATTAGATGTGGAACTAATCTTCCTTCTTATACATGCAAAATCCAGAAGAATGGCCATCTCTTTTGTTTCTTAATGAAGGGTTTTTGACTTATTTCTAAACAATAATATCCCTTGGCTATGCATCTGTTTTGTTGAACAAAGACTTGATGAGAAGCTTACCTCCCATGAAACCTTTCTGCTTGCGGGTACTCTCCATATTTTTTTGGCTCCTCACACTTAAAATTATGTAATTGCCGAACTTGTAACTTCTGTAGCTAGCTAGCTATCAAAGCAAAGCAGATGAATTAATGAGTTTTCCAAACAAGGAGAGACTCTCTATATATAGACAATTGGTTTAAACCATACATCACTAGAAAGCTTGAATTACAAGGGTGGGTTTTGGGATAAGATTTGAAAACCACACATGGGTCATCTTCTGTAATCCGGAAAAGAAACCCATGATTAATATGTGTCCTTTACCTTAATTAACATACATAAATTCTATTAATAACATATATATTCCTAGCTGCTGCTGCTTTCTAATACAGATGTTGGAGAACAAAGTAAGTGGATGCTCGCGTACCAACACCGTACATAATAAAATCTTATTTGAGCATATAAATTAAAGTGGGTTTTGCAGGTATAGATCTGCGTATAATTAAGCGATCTCATATTATCGATCGGTAGCTTGCTCTAGAGTCTTACGTACGTAGCCAAGAAATTAGAAGACCATGTATACATATTTTCATACTTTCAACAAAACACTATGCATCTGTTTTGCTTGTTTTACTTGTGGTTTTGTATCAATTCATTAGCCATGTTACTTGACTTGTCGGAGCTATGTGTTGGCAGGTTGAGTTTTATATCTAATTTGAAATTCAGGAATCAAACGAATGACTTGTGTTCTTTTATTTTAATTGGGATATGCAGTTTCAGTTCTTATTTATTGATGGGGGGGGGGAATGGATGGATGGTTTTATTGTCAATGCTGGGGACTATATGAGTTTATCATTGGTGGATTGGTTGATTTTGATTGAATGGTTATTAATCTGTATGTTTTGCTATTAATAAGGTATTCAATCTTGTTGGTGGGTCATCTATTTCAGGGCATAAATTTAGATAAGGCACCCTCACCTAGATCAACATGAATGACGATGACTTGATACTTCTTATGGTGGCAACAGTAGTTCTCACAATCATTGAATATATTAGAATAACATATGGTGAGAGGCAACCATATCGAGTAGATGCCCGACGTGGGTTTCTTGAAACCCAACGTTTTATTGGTGGCACCGAGAATACATGTCGTTCAGAAACAAGAATGAGCCAAAGATCCTTTTACCACTTGGTGAATTTATTGCGTACGACGGGGCACTTAGAAGACAACAAATTGGTGTTAGTTGAGGAACAAGTAACGATGTTTCTACATTGTCTTGGACACCACATTAAAAATTCAACTTTAAAGAGCCGTTTTGGGCATTCTAGGGAGACAGTGAGTCGACACTTTAATAAAGTGTTAAATGCAATGATGAAACTGCACCCGTTGCTTTTAAAACCCCCTAGTCTCACCACACATCCGAAGATAGCGGGTAACCATCACAGACTTCTACCCATTCTTCAAAGATTGCGTTGGAGCCATTGATGGATCTCATATACCAGCTTGGGTACCGTTGAAAAACATAGGAGGTTTCGAGATAGGAAGGGTCTTATTACACAAAACATTTTAGCTGCATGCGACCATGACAAAAAATTCACGTATATACTTGCTGGTTGGGAAGGGTCTCGCATGTGACTCCCGCATTTTGGATGATGCTCTCCATAGAGAAGGAGATGGAAGATTAGTTGTTCCAAATGGTAAATTCTATCTTGCTGATGCTTGGTTTTGCCAACCAAAGAGGTTTTTTGAGGCCATATCGAAATGTTAGGTACCATCTGAAGGAATGGAAGAGGGGAAATCTAAGACCCAAAAATGAAAAGGAGTTGTTTAACTTGAGGCACGCAAGGTTACGCCACGTCATTGAAGGTGCTTTTAGTTTGTTGAAGAGTCGCTTTAAGATATTGGCAACTCGAGCGGAGTTTCCTTTCAGAACTCAAGTTAAGATTGTGATAGCTTGTGTACTGCTTCACAACCACATTTTAAACCACAACTCATTGGAAGAAGAGGAGGAATGGCTTGCTCAGGAGTCGAGGGAGGGGTCAGGGCCAACAACTGCTTCCTCTTCTGCACCACAGTTGGAGGAAGATGAGGAAAGTAGTGATTCTGATGAAGATGAAGAGAATCATGCAGAGTCATTCGATGCAGAAGCATTCCGGAATGACTTGGCAATACAGATGTGGAATGCATATGCAACAACAAATGCTGCAGATGATGAAGACATGGGATCGTAGACTCGAGTCGAAATGAAATGATTAAATTTTTAATGTACTTCAATTTGTATGACTCCAACTGTTTGAGTTTGACTTTGGATTGTACCTTATTTTGTTTTACTTTGTCTCAAACTTTGTGGTATTATTTCATGTCTCCGTTTTGATTGCTTCAAATGTTAGCTTCAAATGTTAGAATTGCAACTGATCATGAATACTAGTGTCATCATATGATTGCTGCAATTATGTTTGTACCATATGTATTTGATTGATCATAACTAGCAATGCATCATATGTATTTACTTTTGTCCCTCAATTATGATTTTACCAGATGGAGTCTCAAAATACATCAAATTCAAGAGGAAGAGACATAGCCTCATGGCCTATAGAGGTGTCTCTTTCATTACTAGAGTTTTTCCTACAAATTCATGGCAGTGGTAGGGCAGGAGACAATGGACTCAGAAAAGAGCATTGGTTGGGAATTAGTAGACAAATATCTGAAAAGCATGGCTCGAATTATGATTGGGAGCAATGCCGCAACCATTTTAGGATTTGGAAAACTAGGTTGCGAGCATTATCAGACTTGCAAAAACAAAGTGGACTTGGATGGAATCCAAGTGAGAAGAGGTTTGAAGCTGCCCCACATTTTTGGTCTGAAGTTAAGGTAACAACTATATTGACAAACCATCAATTTTTATAGATTAAAACACTTTCCTCGCTGCTATGCACATTAGAAGAAAAAAGTGAGTGAATGTGAAGTTTTAATATAGTTGATTCAAAGTTGAAAATGTATAATTTGTATTTGTAGAAGAAGGAGCAAAAATACTGGAAGGACCATTCAGTGCGTCCCATTCACTTAGAGGTTGCTGCAGCCCTAGGTAATGAGATGGCAACTGGCACTGAAGCTGGAACAGCTACAGACTACTTCAATGACTCCCACCTGAATTCACATGAAGCCTATGAGTTCAACATCCAATTGGATGACAATGACATTGGCAACTCCAGTTTTCAGCCTCGGACTACTACACCTGACATGTCATGTACCCAATCTACACCACATGAGAGTAGTCGTTCTCGAGGTAGGCCAAGAGGTGATGAGCAGTCTCATGATTCCCACAAGAAGAAGAAGAAAACTGCAGTTGATAAAGCATTGGCTCCCTTGGAGAATATCTCTGCTTGCTTTCATAGACATGGTGAAACTTTCCCATGAGAAGGCTTAAGAGCTCTGATGCTCTTGAGAAGGCTTTCGCCGCCGGGGCGAGAAGGTCAAGACAAGGATGAACTTCTACAAAATGCCATTAATGCAGCAGATCTTGACTTCGAGACTCGGCTGCGTGCAAAAGACCTCTTCGGAAATCACATCCGGTTTAGGAATGCACTACTTTCAGAGAAAGAGGAGGCTAGGCCAAGCGTCATCAAGTACTTCTTAGATAAATATGGCTGATGTTTAGTGCTATTGAATCACCCCAACAATCATGATGTTTTGATAACATGACTTTAAGCTTTAATTTAGGGTATTAACATTTTACTTAGTTGGGTCCAGCTCAACTATGTGGATATTTTTTCATTTCGGGTACAAAACTATGTGGATATTTAATTACTTGTTATGACAACTATGTTGTTACCTTTTTCCTTCATGGCAGTGGTAGTTGGGTTTTATTTAGGTGTTTATTTAAATGAAGACCAATTGATATTGATGACTATTCTGTATCTTTCTGTCAAAGAGAAATAGCTATGACTTTGGTTATGCTATACTGCTTAGTTTTTTCATGTCTTGCCATAACAACAAGGTGGTGCTCAGTAAGTTAGAATCATAAACTCCTATTCCTTTGTTGGTATCTATTGCCTCACCTGCCAATACATTCTTTGCAAAGTGGAGCTTAAGATATATCCTCATGTGAAAATTGTAATGGTTGTTGAGTGATTTCTGTGTGTACTAAGGTATGTTGTTTGTTATCAGTGTGGGGGGTTAGGTATTGGTGAATGGGTGAATGGGTGAATTAGTCATTTAAACATGTAATTTCTTCCCATTCTTTAATGAGACGGAAGAATTTGCCCAGGGTTAAGGGTATCTATTCTGAGATCTAAACTCATGTTCCTGGTTTTCCAGATAAAACATTTTCTTGTGGCGGTTCTTATTTTTAGCCGTTTCTGTAGTAGGGTTTTCTGATGAGCTTGCATACCCACGTGTTCTGTAAAAGATCATATAGATTGGTTGCTCCTAGATTTCGGTTCTCATGCCTTAACTTTCTCATTGGATGTATTCTTTTTGAGGAAGAGCATGAGAATTACAAATATCATGTGAACATCCCCTGCCAATGCAGAAGTTATGCTGGAAGGGAATGAGAATTACAAACATCATGTGAACCTCTCTTGTTACATGCAGAAGCTGGAAGGGCCACATAAGTATTTTACTTTAAAGAGATGGTGTCTGTTGTTGTTAAAGCTAAGGTATGCTGTTTGTTATCAGTGTGAGGGGTTAGGTATTGGTGATATATCCTCATTGATCCTCATTGATCCTTGATTTAGTCTCCACTCGAATTCTTTCTGATATGAAGACCAAGCTTACATGTTTTATTTTCACTTCAGCAGTAGCAGTTATAATTTTCATACAAATCAATCTTCTGACAAGCTATTTGTTCTTGTTCAATCAAATAGAGTTTCGTAAATGCGAAGTCAAAACATAGCTGGAGGATTTACACTAAAAACCGGAAACGTTGGACAACTCTCGGAACAGACTATCAAGGATTGGTTATGATACCCCGTAATTAATCGGGATCGGACACCATCACTTGCAGTGGAAGACGAGAGAAGAGAACAAAACACTGGAGAAGGAGATATTCCGAACCACAAAAGATTCAACTTGTCTATGGCGGTGACGCTTTGTTCTATTTATAGGAGAGCAAACAGATTATTAGGGAATTCTAAGACTTAGCTAGTAACTCATAGTACAACGGGACATTCCCCCTTATTGTGACAACTACTAAGAACTGATGTACCATGTACATATTAACAATAGATTAAGAGAAAGGGCTCACTTGTCCACAAATTGGATATTTGAGAATCTATGCCATACATGAGTGTGGACTGCTGTGGTGAATCAGCTGCTCCTAACTGGTGAAGCTTTTGCTATACCCATAGATGGACCTTTGGACATTATTGATTTCCATCTTCACATCTTCTTCTTTCTCTTTGTTCCTTTACCATGTAGTGTTTCCTAACAAGCTTCCTCATCCAACGTAGATCTATTTTGGGCGACTTTGATCTCTACTCACCATTATATCTATCTCTGTTTTGTTCCTCACTGATATTCAACAGGCTTTATATTACTTGCATATGATTCGTATTCCATCCATTGTGTCCCACAGAGCAGACATGCATTTATCTCTAACCTATGGCCAAATAATCTACAATTATTAGTATGTTGTTGCACTCCTTCCAATCTGGATTCAGTTCAAGACTGGTGCTCACCCAACCAGCCACTTGCGACTGCGAATTCTAGTTATTTTTCTCTCAAGTTTCTAATTCTGGGGTGTATAGTTTACCGTTTCAGTCCTTGCTTGGTTTTCCCAATCTAACCATCAATTTGCTTTGAAATTTTAACTAGCCAGCCCCATTAAGGCCTCGATTCTATATATGGCATCCCCACCAGTTGAATGGATTGAGAGTTCCAAAAACATTTTCTTTCTCCGTGTTTTATGTCATGCTAGTGGCAGGGATCACCTAGTTTATTAAGAAAATAGAACATCAAAAACTTTATTTAATATATTTTCAGCTTACAGCCTAGAGATTCTCCATTTAAAATATTTTTTATTTGATATATACCAACTGAATTTGTTTTACAGGTGAAGTGATGGGTGGTTACTATTGTGAAGATCAAACTTCAACTGGAATGGAACAACAGCCTCCATTGTGCTATTATAGGCAAGGAAGGATGATCCTAATGACTTCAAGAACTAGGAAAAATCCAGGTCGAAGATTTTATAGGTGCCCAAGTGGTAGTAACCATCCAAATTCTTTTATTTGGCTAGATAATATGTCTGAGATTAATACAATGGATGAGGGTTCTACAGCCTTCAAAGATCGTATGACATCAACAAGAAGAATTTGGGTGTTGCGTGCCGAGCCCCTACTGATATCATGCACATTGAAATTATGTCAAATCGAATCACAATGTTGTATCATGGATTCTTGTTCTTATGTGTGTGGGTTTTTTTACTTTCTTGTTATGTATTTTTGTTTGCAACAAATAGGTAAAAACATTTGTCTTTTCAACATGTATTGTAAGGGTAAATTAATATTTCTCAGTTGCCGGTTGTTGTTGCTTGCTATTGTTGTGATAAATGTTGCTATTGGTGTTTCTGATGCCCTACAAAAATTGTATAGGGCATTCAAATTTCAGAGAAGATGAGATTACCATAACAAGTCTTTGTATAAGATTATATTGAGCTCTAAATGAGACCAACTTAGCTGCTCTATGATAATCACATCAATAATATCTATTTAGTGCAATATCAAAGATTGCATGCACGTTTTTTATTTTTTTTATAACTTTGAAGGGTTTTGGGTGGGTGATTTATGGCGAGAGAAGGATAAGAGAGAGAAAGATAAGAGCGGTAATCACTAACAGAGCAAGTTTCCAGTGGTGGGTGAGCAGTTTCAAGCAAGGTCTAACTTCTAAGAAGAAAAGATGAGTAAAGAAAATATTCATTTACCCACTTAAAAGGTTAAGTATTGGAATGTAATTCAGTCATAATCTATAGAACGTCAAGAGGGTTTTTTTTTTCCAAAGCATTTGTGAGGTCTCCATAAAAGAAAACTGGTGTGATATATCAAAACTCAAGATTTGCCAAAGATTTACATTCATCACTATTAATTGGATCTTCCAAGAGATCTCCATTGATGGCTTTCTTTCGTGGACATTCTTCAATTTGGTTGAATCACTTTTTCTCTACAAACATTTTTTACGAATCTTCTTAGCCATATTTATATTCTCACCAACTATAAACATTTTAGAAGTGCAATATCATGCAACATTGGATCCAGTACTTGAAGCTGTTGGTGGTGGTGGTTGGTACTCTCATAAAGTTTTGGTCTTGCCATGTTTTATATTATGTAGTTACACTTATATAAAATTATATATTATACTTAACAGGGAAAAAAATGTATCCAAATTAAAGAAAAAAATTGTCATATCATTAGCCCTCAACCCAGTAATAAATGGTTGTTCAAAGTGATTCAGGTTGAATCTACTCACAGAATCAGGGTAACCAAACAGTTTTTCAAACAGATTCACTTTCAGAATCAGGGTAACCAAACAGTTTTTCAGACAGATTCACTTTCAGAATCAAGGTAACCAAATGGTTTTTCAGATAGATTCACTTTCCAGAATCAGGGTAACCAAACAGTTTTTTTTTACGAATATGATTCTACAGAACCTAATTCCACACAACAAAAAATTACAAAACAAGAAGGGAAAGGGGATGGGTTTAGGGAAGCCACCAACAAAAAAAATTTTTTTTTTTTTAAGAGGAGGGGAAAGTTTTTTTTTTTGTTATTCCTCTTAGTAGAACATAAGCTATTGTTGGGTTCCATATTAGTGCAATAAATTACATTTGAGTCCTATAGTAACTAACATTGTTTAAAAAGTGTTAAGTTTGGTTGCAAATGACTAAAATACACCTCCCCCACCCAGCCCCCATGCCCCCCTTGGGGCTTTGGCATCACCCTCATCCTCCCTCTCCTCCACATCTGTGCTGTACAACATTCACTGAACGTACATATACCAGATTAATAAAACAAGATACCAAACCTAGGGACCGTAATTAATGATTACCCCGTCACCAAAGCCATTGACAAACAACCGTTCCCCCTCCTTTAAACACCTGTGTTCATCATCATCATCATCATCATCAACAACCCATTTAGGATGATTCTTCAATCAATTAGAGTGACCAACGACAATCTTGTAGAGACCAAATTCATATGGTTGTGATCACAATTGATTGCAAGAAGTGTGAAATTTGATACTCCACACTCATATTGTGTGGGTCTGGCACCACTGCAGCAATCAAACGTCTCTAGGAGGTGATGGGAACATGATCCCTTCAGTTCTGAGAGATAGGGTACTCAAAGAGGCTAAAGGAGGAGAGATGGTTGATCTTTGTTTAACCATAGGAGCACCACTCCAACCTACTCTCCTTGGCAGAATTGATAGAAAACGGCCTTGATAATGAGAGATTAATGGACATGAAATCTCATAGGTTATAACTGGCTTGCAAGGATTCCAACCAATTGATGTTGTCTCAGCCTCTAGCAGTGCCACTGGAATTTCTGTGAAATAGTTTCCAAAGCATGTCTTCTTCATCAAGGGGGAAGTCATTGAAGAAGCACATGTATGATTGATTTGCAGAAGAAAGTGTTGGGACTGCGTTAAGTAGTTCCCTTTCCAAAACACAGATCAACCACATATGATATATCTGAGCAATAGATTTTGTGAGTTACGCTTTGTAGTGTATGAGTTAAGGAGTTAGATTAATTCTGACTCCGTAAAATATGGATGTAGATTGTTGAATTAGTGAATGTAAATAATGTTCTTTTGTTCATTTCCCTTTGTTTTTTTTGGCCTTTAATGCATTAGTTCCGTTATGCCTGGAAAAAGAAAATTAAGAATCATTTATGATGTTGGAACTAGGAATCTTCATCTGTTTTGAGGTGACCTAAAAGTAGACATGTAAAAGGATCGGATTCAGCTTGGATACACTAGTGATTCAAATCCGAATCCAAATCTAGCAGAAATTTAGAGAAGACATCCGAATTCAAATCCGAACTTTATCGGATATCCGATAATAATCCGATCTGATAAACTATCTGATTATTGATTGGTGATTGACTTTTTTATTTTTTATTTTTATTTACAATTTCCAGCTACCGCTTACCAGTATCCAAATCCGATTATCAGCCCATTTTTGTGAAAAATATTTAATACTTTACTCTAACCGAACAATTTTTATTTCCAATTACTGGTTTCTAAATCCAGATATTGGTTTCCTAATCCGATTATCATCCATTTTCACCAAAAAATGTTGAATACTTTACTCTATCCGGATATTATCCGATCCGATAAGCAATTATCCGAATCTGATTGCTTAACGGATGGATACGGATATTTTCCGGTAAGAAAATTTTCGGATACGGACACCTTTAAATGAATACGAATGCCAATTCGGAGAGCGGATTTCGGCTATCCATTTACAGGTCTACCTAAAACCTCCAATCTGGAGGTGCAGGGTTGAGCTTTACCATTACCTTTTACTAATTTTGGAATTTATGTAGCGATTTTTTCTTGGGTAAAACCTCAAATCAGTTGAGTACATCCTTTCTTTGTTTGTCTTATGCTCCTATCTTTGCATTGTGTTGTGATCACTATCAGAAAAAGAAAAGGATAACTCTTACCATTGGAATTTCGAAACAACTTTCTCTCTTGCTTCTATTGGAATCGGGATAATGACTGATGAGAACTATAGGAAAAATGATGTTTTGCCATCATAGTTTGCAGTTTCATAGCGATCATCTTTACATGGTTTCAAAGTAACAAACAAGCTTAACAAAAAATACATAGAAAAAAGTACAAAAATAATGTTGATGCCAAAGAGGGGTGTGGGGGCTGCATGGGTGGAGAGGTATTTTAGTCATTTAACAAGAAAATTTGACACCTCTTAAATGGTATTAGTTGTTATAGGACCTAGACGAAGTTTATTGCACTAAGGGGACCCAACACTAGTTTATGTTTTCCTAAGAGGATCCGCACGTAAAAAAATGAAGAGAAAAAAAGCTAGAAATGTTCTTCCTAAGTAGGCCCCCATCCATAAACAATAATGGGACAAGAACTTAGGGCTCATTTCACCTGCTTTAAAGTTCATGAATGAAGCTTTTCAGTTTCATTATTCCATTGTGAGTTTGCAAAAGCTTGTCGGAGAGCTTCTCCCTTAGAATTGACACCAATGAATTTGTAAGTAACTCTATTCATGATTGGTTGAATTTTTTGGATGCAAAGTTTGGAGATTCTGGTCATTATTAACATGTGCATATGATCAGTAGTATACTTTGTTAGGTCATTTTGTATGCAAAAAATGAATTTTTATTTAATGGTAAGAGTGATTCACTTTCTAATACTATGACTTGGATGAATAGGTTACTCAACGAAATTCAGTGGGTGCAAGAACATCCTTCTCTCGAGGGTCCAATTGATAGCGTGAACATCTAAGCAAGCAACAGTAGTGCTTGAGATACAAATCTTTCACTACCTCAAACATGTTTCAAGGTTTTCTCAGATGTTTCGTGGGACAAGTCTTCAAGGCATTCAGGGAGGAGCAACATTGTTTGAAGTCCTCAGGGCATTTTGTTCTTGCAAAGGTTACTTTTGGATTTGGTTTTTCAACACTTGCAGTAGCATCTCGGCAGCCGGGCGGATACAAATCTTTCACTACCTCAAACATGTTTCAAGGTTTTCTCAGATGTTTCGTGGGACAAGTCTTCAAGGCATTCAGGGAGGAGCAACATTGTTTGGAGTCCTCAAGGCATTTTGTTCTTGCAAAGGTTACTTTTGGATTTGGTTTTTCAACACTTGCAGCAGAATTAGAAGCAATTAGAGACGCTATCTTAATTATTTGAACTTTGCGAAAAAAATATTAACCAGGTTGTAAACTTGTAATCTTCTCAAATTGGCTAATAGTCGTAAAGGCCTTAAATGGCCAGGTCCAGTCTCTAAATTGGCCAAGTCATGGCTTGGTCTAGGAAAATTTTGAGGCTCTCTGCTAGTTTAGTTTATGTAAGTTTTCAATTTGGCCATAGACCTTGTAATTCTCTTGCTGATTTCTTAGCCTGTGGCTCTAAGAAATTTCAGTTTAATCGTGTCTGGTGGCAGCCCCCACCTTGTTTTGTAAACACTAATCTCCTTTCCTCTAGCATTAGCATAGAGAGTTTAATATAAGTTATTATTTGTTTAAAAAAAAATTCAGTTTCGTTACAAAAAAAACTATGTTCTCAGGGAATAAATAAATAAATAAATAAATAAACACAACTGTTTCTCATACGGAGTCTGTAATAGCCACGTGTCATCTTGATTGTAATTTACAAGTGTGAATATCTTATGTTCGGAAAAAAGGCACAAGATGTAGTCAAAGGTAGATCCTGCAAAAGGAATTTGCTGCACTAACCCTGTATTATAGGGTGGCAATACAATTATACAGGATCAGCAGTCTCATAGGGTGGGGACAAATGTGTAATTTAACCTTCTAATGACGACAAAACGATATCATGAGCTCTGGTAGGGTGGGGCCTCACCATACAAGTTATATTATTATTCCCCATAAGCATTAATACCCTAAAATGTGTCTTTCAAAGAGATTTTATAAGTTAAAAAAAAAATTATGAATTTAAAATACATTTTTAGGACCACTTTCTCCAGGGTCTAAATTTGATGAGATTTTATTTTAATAAACAATTAATTTAGCAAGCAATTTCATGTGATGCAATTGTGTGGGTTTACCTTCGAAAGGAGGGTCAAGATGAGAAGAAAAAGATATCTTTCATATCTGACCTAAAATTTTCTAAGAAAAAAATTTGTTTAGATTTATCTAATTTCATGGTGTGGTCCCACGCCTAAATACAATCGCTATCCAAAAAAGAAAGGCAGTGGCATGATGAATAATGTTTTTTAGATGGTATTTCTTTAATATATTCAATGTTTAGTATTAATAGCACCCAAACACTTTTGTAAATCTATTTGTAATTTTTGGACGTTTAGGAGTATGTCACAAGTTTAGTTGCAGAGTCAGAGCTGTGCATATAAATATATGAAGAGAATGGATATGCTGTGAATCTTTTATTGAACTAAGAGAAGAGAGGATAGTTCATGTTGAACAACCTAGCAATAGGACCAACCTTTTCCCTATTCCGGATAGCTTACAAAAAATTTATATTATGAACCAAATGAGATGAACACGCATCCACAGACATGAAATCCTTTAAAAACAGGAATTTGGGCCTTATAAAACATAAATATTTACAATCTCGTAGCCCTAGAATTTTCTTTTATATTGGTTCAAAAAATTTTAATTAATAATAATAATAAAAGAATTGATGTGAATGGTCTTTCTTTCTCTTTCTCTTTCTGGGTAGTTCAAATCTGCCTGATCAACCATTGTCTAGTTTGAAATATTGGACAGGTTTTCAAAGGCTTCACTGTCTTGCCAGAACTTTTCTTTATTTTAACAAAGATATGTAGGCTTCATTTAGAGTTTGATCTCGTTTTAGCTTTAGGAGTAGATAAGATTACATGCATGGATCGAATAAATGAGAGAAAGAGAGAGAAGGTAGGTTGGCTAGCTAAACAAATTATGGGCTGGTGAAGGTCATCTTCTTCACATGATGTTGCAGTTAAAAACTATCTTCTTTATGATAGAAATATATAAATATGGTTTTAATGAGATGGGTACCATTACCAGCAGGAATATGCATGCAGTGATGAATCTCCCTGTATGAATACACTGGTAAGTCCTGCACTTCAGTGTTGAAACCACAACACAGAAATACTTTTAATAAAAATGGAAAACTCATCACAAGGTTGCAGGACGTGAGCCAAACTAGCTAACTTAATTAATATTTCGTGGAAGTTCATGCTTCAGTTTTCAGCTTTACACCCAACTAAACCTGCAAGTTTAACCTATTAAGCTTAAGCCTCCCTTGAATACAGAGAGGCCTTCGGTTGGGGTTTCTATGCTTTATTCCATTTGGGTTGGGCTCAGTGCTCCTCAATAAATTAAAACATAAGAAAAAAAGGATGTTGTTTGGATCTTGGGCCAGACTGGGCTTAGTCTGATCCAGAACCCCTATACCCAAACATCTCTCTCCACACCCCCCACCCCCCAAAAAAATGATTGAATTTCGACAAAATTTCATGGGTATTCTAGTGATATTTTGAGAATTTTGGTGAAATTTATAAAATTTCAAATAGTTGTATTTATAAACTGTAATTTGTAATTTGTACTTACGACTGACTAGATCTTAATATTTGTTATTGCATTTAAATGAAAGTTTTAATGTTCACTTGTATATTTATATTTACATTTGTAAAAATACATGATCTAGTTTCGTTTGCATACAGCTAGGCCTTGATTGGCTCTGTCCCTGTCTCTAATCAAATTCAAATCATATATAATTATATACATAATTGATCAAATACATAATATAACATGTTGTTAATTTTGAATCTAACATCTTGTTCAATTTGAATCATCTAACATATAAAAATATTAGTCTATTAAAAATGTATAGTATAGTTAAGTGACTAACCTTCAAGGTCAAAATCTTGAGCCCATGCCTTTTGAGCTCAGGGCCGGGACAGGGCGGTCAAAGCCACAAGGGTCAAACTTGCACCACTATCAAGAAGACCACTTTGTGTTAGGTTTTAGTAGAAAACAACATTGATGTTATGTTTATTGGCCTCAATTAGGCTGTACACAAAGAGTCACAGCAGTAATCACTTAAAACCCACCGAAACATGTAACTAATGTATCATGTTTCGCAACTAAAATTTATGTACGTCAGTGTCTCAAGCAAGATGAGACGAAACTTTCAGCTATAGTTTGATATGTGTTGTTAACCGATCAAAAATAAAGTCATATATTAACCTAGCTAGTAGAAAGTACATGGTCAAATTACGGGGAACTAAAAGGTTAAGTTTCCAATATTGAATTTAGCAAAACCTAATTTAAAGTAAATTTAATTTAATTTAATTTAATTTATTTTACTTTAAGAAACAAGAGAAAATAAACTAACAATTAATGCTAAAACTGATACAAAACATGTGGGGCGGATTTTTGTTCGCGGCAGAGCAGACATCGTCCGCTCACTGTCGCGAACGCGACACGTGGAATGGTTTCATCTAATGGCTAAAAATCAATAAGCGGGGATGTAATCGTAAATATGATTTTTGTTTTACATGTGAGGTTTTAAAGTTTTTTTAATTTACAATCAAACCCCTCAAAATTGATGAAACCATTCTCGATCGATTTTAGGGAACCCTACTTTGTTGAATCAAGGGAATGCTGTGATAAACCTTCCTTCTCAGGCGACACCGACGGCGAGGCTACGGCAACAAGGGTAGATGTTTTTCCTAAGCCAAACGACAATGTTTGCAGCACCACATCTAAGGTAAAAGCCCACTTATAAAGCAGTCTTGCTTAGTTTCCACTCTCTGTGATATTTTGCAAATGAGTTTCTTCATAAATCTTCTAAACTCGATAGATGCTTTCAGTTTGCAATGTGGATATTGACCCTTTTATTTATCAAACTTGGGAAGATTCAAGGGGGGGGGGGGTGATGTTGCGAATGCGTTGACTTGTGCTGTTCGTCTGGGCCTCAAGCCAAGGCTCATTTCTAAGGTCTTATTTTTTCTTATTAATTGAATGTATATTTTTGCATTCAAAGTGCTCATTCTTTTGACCTGGTTGAATCAGACTTGGGTTTGTTGCTTGAAAATGTGTTTTGATCCTACAAAGTTTCATCTTAGAGCCTTTCTCTCAATTATCTTTTGTGTGTTGCATTGTATAAGATTGATATTTGAATTTTTTTATTATTATTATATTTTTTAACTATAAACTTGTGTATGAGTTGGTTTTTTGAATTAATTCTTACGCTTCTACTTTTATAATTACCAGATTGCTGATGATGCTCTAGGGAGAGCTATACATTAAACCAGAAAATTTATATAATTGAAATCGTTGTGTGGATCTTTTAAGGCTTATAGTTTCTTTTGAAGTCAAATGCTATAAACTGGTGAAACAGAATAGAGTTTGATTTATAAGTTGCATCAACTTTCACTTCAGAAAATATATACATCCAAGAATTTTGAAGTACTCCTCCATTAATCAAGACCCAGTTTCATCAGCGATTTGCAGATTGGAGGTTTTTGCTAATTTCAGCGATTTGCACATTTGTGATCAACTTTCACACATTGGGTTTTGTTTGCTGAATACAATTTTACCCTATTTTGGTTTCCGCTACGTATTTTATTTTCCTTTGATTTCTAGTGGTTATATTTATTTGAAATTTAGTTAAGAATTTAATGACCACCACCTACCATTTTATTTCTCTACATTGATATTCTTGAAGTACATGTTCTTGTAATTATTCTCAGCCTCTTGAAAATTCCTTTTGAGGTGGGTAATATTGTATTGGACAGCAAGGGTGGGGGCAGGGGTTGTGCTTAAAGCATTACTATAACATATACTTGTGAAAAAGAAAGACTGTTTCAATCCACTTCAAGATGATCAAAACCATGGATTGACCTCTGAAATCTAGATTTATTCGATCTCATGTTCAGTCCCTCATTTTTCTCTGACATACTTTGAAGTTCACTTTCCTTATCCATGAGATTTGCTTCAATTCTTTATTCTCAATTTTCTTTGATACTTGGCATCAACTGTTTCTAGTGCAACCTTTATTAAAATTAGGCTTGCAGAGATGTTCTCTTCACCAGATCATGCCAATATTTTGGTGGGGGAAGATTAAAAAAAAAAAAGGGTTGATACAGAGCAAAGTGTTTACAAAAGAAGAAGATGAGATGAACAAAACTGTTATTTTGAAATACATAAGAGGTATTCTATGAACTACAAACATAATAATTATTTTTATGAAATAGTAAATGCCTTACAAATACATATATAGTCATCCAATTGCTTCGAGATGCCTTGTGATCCATTTGTAGTACTTGAAATATTGTTTCTGTTACTATATAGAGTAATTTTTTCTTGAATGATATTAATTTTAACTAATTAGCTATTGTTTGACTTTTTCAGTATATGCTTGTTGTACTATCTAACTTTCTTGTGTTCACATAGAGTTTTTATATTTGTAAGTTTGTAATTATGGTTTATTAAAAGGGAAATAAAATGCATGTGTTGGATTCCAATGCCTGTGTTTGATGCTTTGTTGTGTTGTGCCCTTAATTTTTCTTTTTAAATCTAATTTGGTTTATTTTTTTCAGCAAGCAATCGAAGATGACAGATATTGAGGATATTCAGTCTCTCGTTTGTGACAATGGGACAAGAATGGTCAAGGTAATGGAAAAGAAAATGTCTTCAATTTTTGTATTTATACAGGAATAGTGTGTTATTCTTATAGTAACTTCATTGGGTAGCCTTTTAGCATCAATTAGCGGTTGTTTGACATAGTTTTTATAGCTTACATCTTGCCTAATTAACATTGCTTCTTTACTAACTTGGATTTAATTCCATAGAATATGAACATTGGATGCATATATACTTCTCAAATATATCATATTCTTCTCAGCTTTTTAATTATCTAGTCTATGTGATCCGGGTCAGTGCTAAGAGATACTGACATGTTTTATTTTGATTTACCCATGCAAAAGATTATAGGCTCAGAAAGTCTTGACGAGGAGGATCAAGGGTCCCAAATAACATGATTCATTGAAGGATACAGAGAATGATGGACAGAGAAGAAAAGCATCAATGAAACAGTCAATATTCTCGCTCATGAATTCACATTAAAGTTGTTGGAGATGTAGTTGCTTTGAAAGCAAAAATATTTAGTGGAGTTCAAATAGCTGAATTCAAGGCCTCATCATCCATCAAATGGTTATTCATGACAATATTACACATGGCCTGTGTAACTGATTAACTTCAAATTCTAATAACCCTAAAGGGAGGTTATAGATCCATGATGGTTATTTACTACCCATGATTTGACCAGCTGGAACCCAATAGAAAATTATGTTCGAATCAATTACCCTTTCTAAATAGTGGTTTATTATTCTAGCTTCAAATGTAAGTAGTACTAAGCACCCAAGGACTTGGAAATTATTGTTTAGGACAACGACTTCTTTTAGACTTGGAATCTCAAGTTTGAATTGATTATTTAGGTGATGCTTAATCAGTGTTTATGGAAAAGGTTTCTCTCCTTCCCTTACGTAAAAGTTTTATGTTCAATGTGGATTTCTCTTATTGGTTTTTGTATTTGAACATTTATCCTTAAATGTGAAATAGATTGTTCAGCTACCAATTAAGTATCAACCATAATAATTTGATGCTTACAGAGTTTGAAGAAAAACAATTAAGTGTCAATCTCACTGACTTTTCTTAGTATTTAACTTATAAGTTTTCCTGATCAGGCTTCCATCGTAGGAAGAAAAACAGTTTCATATCAATCTCACAATCCATGTAACATTGTCCTTATCCAAAAGAAAAATAAAATGTCTACAACCATTAGCCAATTGGGAAAAAATAGCAACTAACCTGACATCACACCATTCTTTGAACGTTTCATACCAATAGAAAATTTATCTCAACAAATTTAAAATTACAGTCACATAGCACCAAAACCGCTTGTATTTTATTGCAATTTTTTTTGTCAATTTCAAGAAGTTTCCTTTGATGATCATATATCAGATTTGAATTCTATTATCACTATTTAAAATTGAACTTGGAACCAAAACCGATTAACACTTTATATTCTATATGTTCTAGGGAAAATCATTGGCTTGTTTAAAAGCGTTGATTTGAATCCAATTCTAGAACCATCTTGCTTCTTCCAATTATTCATTTGTGTATCATAAATACGCTATGGATTAAAACTGGGACAACAAATTCTTCAAAAGATTGGGCAGCATTTCCCTTAAAAATGATGACATTTGCAACCTGTGATGATCAATTAATTTTTTGCTCATCATAAGTCTTTACAATAATATATCAAATGTCTTTAACGAAGCATCTACCAGATTGAGTAGTGTATGATAAACAACTCCATATTCCATGTCACAAAAAAACAAAAAAAGAAAGGAATACAATAGACAATGTAGTCAATAATGAATTAAGTTTATATTAAATAACTTTGTGTTCCACAACAACAGCAAAATCATCACTCAATGGTTATCTGCACAATCAAATTCACAAAATATTCAATATTATTTCACTTATAAAATAATAAGAAACAAGTTAGGAATATAAAATATATGGATACTTTACTTGCAATGGAGAACGAGTATCCGCTACTCCCATGATCAATAAGTTGGGAGGAAAGACTATCCACCTACGAAGTTAAGAGTTTAGAATGAAAAATCAATGATATCACTTAATATAATTACATTAACTAAAGATAGTATATTACCAATACTTGAGCTAAAAAAGTTTGGCTCCCATGATCAATAAGTTGGGAGGAAAGACTATCCACCTACGAAGATGAGAATTTAGAATAAAAAATCAATGATATCACTTAATATAATTATATTAACTAAAGATATCATATTACCAATACCTGAGCCAAAGAAGTTTGAGATAAATGTATAGTTGGTTGTAGAGAATTATGAGTTCTTTGTGCCTATAAGATGATAAGATATTAACTAATAAGAAGAAAGAAAAAAAAATCATAACATTAGCAGGAATTGTTTGAATGTTAGAAATTACCATAAGAACATCATTTTGTTGATTGATCACAAATGAGGGAGTATGTTGCATTTTTGTACCTTGATTGTTTTTTTCCCCTATTTTCCAAAATACTAGTTCTTCTAGTAATTGTGCTATTGGAGCTCTCTATTTTCTTCCTTCTTTTTTATTTTTTTGTTGTTTCAAGCATTTACCAATATTCACATTGAAATAATCACTTGCCTTGTCTTTAGAAGGATTAGTGGTAGGCACCACAAAAGTGTTTAAATACTTACACGTATAAAAAAAACATTCTTCACATATTCAAACCCCTCTATAGATCTAGATGCTTGTGATGCAATATTCACCAAGGCACAACAAAGAAAACTATATCGCTTTGGCTCATCCATGCTTATATCTTCTTCAACTTGCTTGCTCTTGTCATATTCTATTGATAGACTTCTAATTGCACGTGTCCATCGATTCAAAATATATGCATCAGGAATATTCTTGACACCTTCAAAGCATGATGACACAGAATGCCAAATGACTCAAGCTTTTTACAGACATTCAATAACAAAATTATTTGGATTGCATTTAACATGATACTCCTTATCTAACTTCCACATACCAACCACATATTCATGGCTTTCTATATTTTCATCCCAATGCTTTATTTGACACATATGCATCCAATCATACTTAGATTGAAAGAGATTAAAGATGTTGGGAGTGTACACTAGTCCTGCTTGACATATAATAGGTGAGTGCATATGGTTGTTCCTTGGACTCTTGTTTCTTGCATCAAATTCAGCTTTCAATTCATTTTCACGCTTTGATTGAACAACCATTGCAAAACGATTCAAGAAACTTTCAATATCCATGATGGTACACTTAATATAATATTTCATGTCAGCATTTAAGTTTTCACTCATTTGTGTACTTCTCATTCTTCCTGTGAACGTATACTTCATGTAACATCTCACCCATTAGTGTTTTAAGTTTATAAGCACGATCCAACCATAAACCATCTCCAACCACAAACTTAGTGCCAAAGAAGTTTGCCCATGCAATCTCAAAATCTATTTCATCATCATTCTCATACATACACTGGTGCACATGTGGTACCACTGAGTTCTCTAAATGCTTCGTTGCATTTTGCATTAGATGTCAAGTACACAAACCATGATGTGATCCAGTAAAAACCTCAGAGATTGCCTTCGACATGGTGGCATCTTGATCTGTAAAAATTGTTTTGGGTTCTTTATTTTTGTGAGTTTCCAAAAAAGTATTGAATAACCATTTGAACGATTTTGCCGTCTCATCATACTAAAGTGTTGCTCCAAATATAATTGTACCTTTATGATGATTAAACCCAGTGAAAACAACTAAAGGTCTGTTTTCCTTGTTTGTATAAAATGTTGTGTCAAATGTAATAACATCACCAAAGAGTGCATAATCGATTACCATCTTTGCATCAGCCCAAAATATATTTGTAGTTAGTTCATCCATGTCCAATTGCACATCATAGATAAATCCTTCAATACGCTTAACTTGATTTTGAAAATATCAAAGCATACACCCTATTTCACCATAACGTAATTGCCCCTTAACGTCGTTTGACGTTCAAATAATCATAATGATCTACAATTGTGTACCCAAGGTTATGACTTCCACCGACTTGTGCACCCATATATTGAATCATATTCTTGCTTTTAATCTCAGATTCATCCACCAACTCAATTTCAAGGGACTGCACATCTGAGATTTTCCGTTGTGACCGCATCAAGTGAATGGTGTTTGGGGTGTGCAACTCGTGATTATGAGCTTCAACAAAATCATAACATTCATATTTACTGTTTCCCAAAAGCTTGATTCCCATGCGAGCCTCACATTTGGTTTTTGTTTCTGCTTTAGGGTTTTTAATTGTGGGTCTGTCACACTTATCTTCTCCCCTGCAACCACTTTTAGAACAAGTAAACATCCTAGATTTTTTTTCAAACTATCTTGTCTGCTCTTGTGTGCATATTGTCTCCGAATGCTAAACCCCAGTGTGCAACCATACATATTATAGAAATGATATGCATCCTCCTCATAATCAAATTGCATGCCAATCTTAGGTTTACTTTCATCAACTCTATCCATTTTGCAATGAACATGACCACAATTATTATGGCTAAAAAAAAAAATCACAACATATATCTGAAAACCAAAACAAAACCTACCAAATCCATGTTAATTCACAAAAAAAAAAAAAAAAAAAAAAAAAAAAAAAAGAAGGCTCTACATCATATCCATCATCAAGGTTTTATATAGTTTTATTATCTTCTTCCCATATGGGTAAGATCACATATCAATGATAATCCTATGTTAGTCAAACAAGTTCACAATTAAAAAAAAAAAAATAAATAAAGAAAAGAGAAAACTCACAATTTATAGAGGATTAGTATCATGTGTTTGTTTTTAAATTCTAGCATATTAACAAGAAATGAAATCAAGTAAATTCTCAAATCCATTGAAACAAGCTAATGCCAAACCATTATTAAAAATCTTTAAACTCAATGAAACAATTCATGTAAGTCTATATAGTGAACTTAACTTTAACAGAAATGATAAGAACATCAACCCAACTATTTAGAAGTAAAATTTTCTAACCTGAGCCTTCCCCCCCCCCCCCCTCCCTCAAAAATAAAAAATTTCAACCTTATTTAATGCTTGGTAAGTTTAGTTTAGTTTTTTTTTTTTTTTTTTTTTTTTTTTTTTTCTTTTTCCTTCTTCCTTAAGGGTCACCATTTAAGATGTGGGATTTTGGTCAACTGATGATAATCACATGCCTTCCAAAATAATAATTAGTGGCCAAAATTTGTGGCTTTTAACCCCTATTCAATCTTATTCAACCTTTTTGCCCTCATGCATTTCAACTTCAACAACCATTAAAAAAAATAAAAATAAAAAAATAAAAAAATAAAAAAGAAGAAGAAGAAGAAACTCAAGTGCATGATTCATTTATATGTGGTTAAGGTAGACCCACCACATGAACAGTACAAAATCCCATCATAAAGTAAATGCATCCCCAAAGACCCACTTTGTAGAAAACATAACCAATGAATGACCACTTTAGAAGGGAAAACATTATCTTTATTTACTTTTCCAACCTAAAGCCTGAGTTTAATAATGGTTGCACTAGAAACACTTGATGCCAAGTACCAAAGAAAAATTAGTGTAAAAGAATTATTGAAACAAATATGATGGATGTAGAAAGTGAGTTTCTGAGTATATCAGAGAAAAATGGGGGACTGAAGAGATCGAATAAATCTAGATTTCAGAGGGCATGAGAAGTCATAGAACTGTGGATAGAAGTAACTATTAGGGATAATGGATGCACAACCACGAACAGAGAAGAACACAAGCAAAACACACAAGGGGAATTTAACGTGGTTCATCAAAACCCTGCAACGTCCACCAGAGAGAAAAAGAAGTTTCACTATTTCCAGGAAACTACACACCACTTTCACACCCACAAAGTACTACCTTTTGCTTGCCCCCAATCCTTATCCTTAGGATGGGTTTCTCAATCCCCTACAGGGATTGATTCCTAATCTCCTATAGAGATTGATGCCTATAGGTTATCCCACAGAGACTATTTATAGGGAAACCTAAAACCCTAATCCCAATGTAATTACAATTTTACCCCAATATTAGTAATTGACCCAAACCCTGTTTCAATTACAAATAAACAAAACCATAATTACATGGACCCACATAATACAAGACACCCAAACCCAACAGTAACCACTACTGCTCTTCTGGGAAAAGCATAGAGGAGCCAAGGCAAAAAGTGAAAGAAACATGAGAAAGCTAAAAGAGAGAGCCATATTTTTGCTCAGGTTTATTAGACCAAGTTCTATAAAGAAAGCTTAAGAAGTGGAGGAGACTCTCTCACAACTCCCAGGTTGTTTGATCTGAAAATCGACTTTGGGTTTTGGGTGTCATATATTGAATTGACAAGAAAGGTGGAAAGATAAATATGGAGTTGGTCGCTGAATTTACAGCATGCTAACTAATCTTCTAGTTACCCAGACGAGTAGCACAAGTCAACGCATTCGCAGCATCGCCACCCCCTTGAATCTTCCCAAGTTTGATAAATAAAAGGGTCAATATCCACATCACAAACTGAAAGCATCTATCGAGTTTAGAAAAATTATGAAGAAACTCATTTGAAAAATATCACGAGCCAGGTGGAAACTAAGCAAGACTGCTTTATAAGTGGGCTTTTACCTTAGAGGTGGTGTTGCAAACACTGTCGTTTGGTTTAGGAAAAGCAGCTACCCTCGTTGCCGTAGCCTCGCCGTCGCCGTTGCCTGAAAAGGAAGGTTTATCATAGCATTCCCTTAATTCAACGAAATAGGGTTCCCTAAATCTGATCGAGAATGGTTTCATCGATTTTGAGGGGTTTGATTGTAAATTAAAAAACTTTAAAACCTCACATGTAAAGCAAAAATCATATTTACGATTACATCCCCGCTTTTTGATTTTTAGCCATTAGATGAAACCATTCCACGTGTCGCGTTCGTGGCAGTGAGCGGACGATGTTCGCTCTGCCGCGAACAAAAATCCCATTCGGGTGAAACAAAAGAGATCTTGGTGGCAAAGTCAATTCAGCATGGCTTTAGTGTCATAGTGGTGCTTGAGACGATTACAATTCCACGTGCTGTTGGAAGGATACACTGCTCACTATAGAATCGGATTACCTTGCGGTGGTTTCTTGTATCGGAAAAGGAAACCCCACCCTACTTGCATCCGGTGTTTGATGACATTCATTACCTTTGAAACTTCCTTTCTTGTGATTTGTTGTCCATTCCTAAATATGCTAATGTATTAACTGATGTTGTAGATTGTCGATGAAGTGTTTATTTCCTCTCCTAACTGCAGGAGTTGTGTACCCTATAATTTCTCAATAAAAGTTCTTTTACAAAATAATGAAAAATAAAAAGAAGAAGAAGATGGAGGGGTCAAATGGCCACCCTATCCAACCCCCCCCCAAAAAAAAAAAATGAAGTGGCTCGTTGATTTCAATATCAAACCCTAATTCAATATATATATATGCCAATGCAGAGCTGTTCTAGTGGTTGAAACCAACACCTTTTAGTGAAGTAGTCGTGGTTCGACTATCGCTGAGGCATATGTATGTATGTATGGAAGGATAAAATTCTTTCTATTAAATAATACGAGTACAAAGATCACGTAATTTTACATTTCGCCAATTTTTCTACCACCACCTATGGAGGATGCTAGTGCCAAATTAGTAAACCATGTTAGTAGGTTGAGCGATTTAAAACAAGAAAAACTAGTGTTCACAGTGCTTGTTACAATGTCCATAGAAAAATTAAGGAGTAATATTTAGTGGCCAAACATGCCTTCTTAGTCTAAGTAATAGATCAAAAGCTTCTATCTCATTGCACTATACTTCTTTTATCTGTGTTTGAAATTGGTCCCCAGATAGACTCTCTCGTATTGAAAGAAGTTGGCTCTTGTTATGTTGATTTACATTCCTCCAAAAGAAAGGACCACTTTCTCCAAACTGATTTCTTGTCCTGTGATGTGCGATTAAAGTTTAAAAAAGATATTCATCACCACAATTTATTTATTTTTTCAGCATGATAGAAAAGAAAAGTATCTTCAACAAAAAAAAAGATGAGAAATTCTAGCTCTCATCATGTAATCCTGATCTCTTTAAAAAGGTCAAGTGACCTATGCTCATTCAGTAACTTCAAGAGTACCTCCAATAGGGGTGTCAATTTGTAGCTCGGACTGTTAAAACCGAACCGCACCGGCCCGTTATAGTTCGAACCGGCTTGACCCAAACCTTAATGGGCTATGTTGGGCTGAGGGTGGCAGAGCCCACACCAACCGAAACCAAACCGCAACCCGTTATAGCTCGTTTTACAACTCGTTTTATGATTTTACATTAAATAGTATTTGAATCATTATATTATCACTAGGTAATTGGTATAAACAATTAAAAAAATTATGCATGAATTTAAAGATCAAATAGTCATTCTACTATTAATATCTAGGTTCTTGATTTCTATAGGATGGGTGAGTTTTTTTAATAAAAATTGACCAATAGCAACTTTGTTTTTCATGGATTTTGTCTTTTGTTGTAGGATGTTAAATTATTTTTTCTTACACACCATAAACCGTTAGTCAACCCGAATTTAAACCATTAGCCCAAACCATTAGTTAGCCCAAATCCAAACCGCACCAAACCAAAACCGGCCCGAAACTGTTATTTTGCTAATGGGCCGTGTTTGAGTTAGGTATTTTTCAACCCGAAACCGAACCTTTGACACCCCTAACCTCCATGATAATGAGAAAAAGGTATGGCCTATATAAGTTCTGGAATCGAAGGCAACAATCAAACGTATTGTTGCTTTCGATTCCAGAACTTATAATTTAGGCAAAGTTTTTACTTTGACTGGACATTACATGATTCACATCCAATTTTTTAGAGGTTTTGAATTTGGAGAACTCCTTTTATCAGAACAATAACAAACATGTGATCCTTGACATGGCATGAAGTAGTATGCACCAAGACTTGAGCCACTAGGGAGCCCGCTCCTGTCAAGGCAGCCTCACTCAATCTTTTGATGGAAAGCATTACCTAACAGTACCCTAATATGAACTGAGATTAGTTGGAAGCACACTGAGGAAACTCAAAAGTAGGAGTAAAAGAGACTACTGGTCGAGAAGCCAAGATATATACCCGGGTTCTTTTGTGAGATTTAAGGAACTAAACTAATTCAAATGATTTCTTATACATAATAATGCATGCAGCATCTTACATATAGACAATCAATGAAAGAGATATCACAATAAGAATTAATACCATGACAGAACCTATTGGGTACTGAGTAGTCAGTTAATTTGATCTCTTTCGATCATGCATTTTGTACGTAAGTAGCTAGTAAATGATAAGCCATATATTCTGGGCCATGCAGAAGGTTAAATTAGAGGGCAGAGACGGAATTGGAACTCCAGAAGGAAGCAGAATAGTTGATGAACTCGATACAATCTTCGATAGCTTCAGCCTGATAAGAGTTCAGTGCTGCTAAAGATGGCCTTGAATTTAATATTGTTGAGTCTGAGGAAGAAGAAACCTCCAGAGAAGAAGACTTGTTCCTTGTACACCTCCTCAGACTAAGAGCACTGGCCACCTTAGACCCTATACGCTGCATCAGGAACCTCGATCATGGCATAGAACCCTTTTGCCAGGGCTGTCTTTGGGTACATGGCAACTGCAAACATTTGACCTCCTCCTGCTCCTCGAGTCCAGATCATCTCCCCAACCAACCAATATGGAATATATGTGTCTTCCTTAACTTCACCTCACCACAAAATCCCATTATAAAAATCCCAATTTTATTTTGGATCAATGGAGAAAATAGGGATAAGGAAGACAATTGATCCTTAGAAGACATTTGAAAATTTAGATGATCCTTAATAATAATAATAATAATAATAATAATGAATTCTATAGTACATAATAACTATTTGAGTTAATTACGTTCACCAAAATCATTATCAATGGAATCGTTATTTGGTAACGGAAGGAGTCTCCATGTCATAAATACTAAACTCCAGGTGTGAATGGATAATTTTTCATTTATATATTTATCTTGCAATTTATTAAAAAAAATTGCTAAACAAAACAGCTATTGTACAACTCTCTACTGGTGGTGGTGCTGATTGAAAGTTTTATTACATTTAAGGAATTTTTTGCATTCTTTCCGAATCCGTTTGGAACTAGAAGGAGTCCTTTAGGCAGATATTATACACCAAAAACCCTGTGATTGTTTAATTTTTTTCACCTGGGTTTCTGATCTTGTGGGATCTCTAGACCAGTCTTACTCTTACATACCTAAAAAAAATTTCTCCTCTTTGATAAAAATCTAAAATTAATGGCGCCACGGTGTAATTGGAATTACGATGTGACAGATTATAAATGTCCACTACGAATGAAGATTGAGTAATTTTTTTCAGGTAAAAGATGTTTGCGTTATTAAAATATTCAAAAACCTTTATCATGTAGGTTTTTTTTTTTTTCTTTCTTTTTGGGTAAATAACAATTTTATAGAAGCAGCAAGGCCAAGAAGACATATATGGCTACAAAGCGATTGCAACCAAAGAGCGGATATGGGCCAAGAGATCATGCCCGCTCCTGATCTCGCCCTCCAGGCTAGGTGATCAGCTACACCGTTGACATCCTAGGAACATAAGAGACATGGGATTTTGCTTGGGAGCAGTGTCTACGTGGCATTGCTCCAAGCAGCGAACGGTTAGATTAAAAGAATTTTCGAATAATTGAATCTCGATCGTTAAATATTCCCACATGCAAAATTCATCCACTTAAGTGAATTTATGGGTAGTTTTACAAGTTAACTCAAACATATGAACCGAATCGAACCGAACCGAATCGGTTTTCTTTTCTTCCAATCTCTTTCCCCTTGGGTAACCACTACTGTTGTTGGCGTGACTTCCTTGGCACCCTTCGGCGTCGCCGATGATGTTACCATTGTAAGGATTCCTGAGTTTGGGATTAGGATTCACAAGAGTCTTTGAAAGTGAGAGAAACATACAGAAGATGGCAAAGGGAATAATGGTGGGTGCATTGGCTAGTGCAGTAGCTGGAGAACTGCTGTCTATGGTATTAAAAACTAAGAATAAGGCTATCAATTTCAGAAAAGATCTTGAACAACTCCAAAGTACTCTGGAACATGTAGTTCCTATTTTTGAAGAAGGGAGGCTATTGGATTTAGAGTTAAACGATCGTAAACAAGAAGGGCTGGAGAACTTGATCAAGAAGTTGCAGGGGGGAAGAGATCTTGTCCTTAAGTGTGACGAGGTCTCGTCTTTGAACATCGTTCAGAGGCTTCGTTACTCCACCAAGATCCTCAATTTGGATGAAACTATTTAGAGGTTCTGCTAGTGGGAGATGCTAGTTGAAGTCTAGCGAGACACCAAAGTGGTTCAACGTGACGCCCAACTGGTTAAACGCGACATTAACCAACTTATAGAGGAGATGGTAGAACTGAACCTGACTCTACAGCAGGGACGGAACGTTGGTGTGATGGGTTCTTCAAAGGGCTTCTATGGTCTATGTTTGGCTTGGAATTAAAAGAGAACTGTCATGCTTTACACAATTAGACTGTATTTTATCAGAGTAGCTGCTTGGTTCAAATGGGCGACTCAAGAATAACGCACAAAGGGGAAGACTGAGTTCTCATTTGTCATGTTCCAGCTCCGACAATCAAACTTGCGAAATCCAATCTGGGCAGGTGCAATCTGGTTTTCTTTTATCTGCTAGATTACATTAGCATCGTCTTCTCAAGAATCAACAGCTGAAGCTCAACAGATGTTCAAATCCATTTTTAGTGAACTGAGAACTTTGATTCGCCATCTTCTCACTGTACTAGCTGTGTGTTATCCAACCATGGGTTGCCTGTGTATCCTAGATTTTTTTTATGGGTTTAGGCATGCTTCCCTGATTCAGTGGTCAGCTTCTAGAAGGCTGATTTTAACTAGTTTTGAGCATTATTGCCAGTTGCTCCTTTATGATCTTGAGCAGGGATGCTATAGAGTGTCCTGCTTTCTCAAGGAGAACAATGCTTTTAGGAGGAGGAAGAGGGGAAAGGGGAAATTTGGTTGTGGTTTGGGAGGAGAAGAGTAAGGGTGGTGATTAAGGTATTGATGAAAGTGCTGAAGCGATGCTCAGCTTGTTGACTGAAGAACTCGGTGATACCTTTGTTGGTCGATCAACACCGACAATGGTAGCGGCAACGCCAGAGGATGCCAAGGAGGTCATGCCAGCGACAATGGTACTTACCGAAGGGGAAAGAGATTGGAATGAAAAGGAAAACCGATTCGGTTCGGTTCATTTCATATGTTTGGGTTAACTTGTAAAACAAGCACTAGATTCAATTAAGTGAATGAATTTTGCATATGGGAATATTTAACGATCAAGATTCAACTGTTCAAAAATTCTTTTAATCTAACCGTTCACTGCTTGGAGCAGTGCCACGTAGGCACTTGCTCCCAAGCAAAATCCGAGACATGACATTCTCCAAACCTATTACAAAGGTTACAAATATCAATTAGGAGTCAATATCATGAGGTGGCTCCATTACTTGATGGTGTTTACAAAACTTCACCAGGTCCTGGCAGTTCAACTCGTAAAAAGCTATATCCACTCCCTTCCCCCAAAGTATGCAAAAGAACTGTGTGAAAAGTCTGGGCTTCAGCCATGATAGCAGATTGAGCCACACTAGACTTAGAAACAGCAAGAATGGGCTCCCCACTCGAGTTTTTAATCACAAAACCCGAGCCTACTAGGCCCGTTTTTGCGTCGAAGGCAACATCCACATTGATTTTATGGGCCATTCTAGGTGGTGGGCTCCATGATTGTTGGTGACTACTTACTTGAGCTCTTGGGATCAAAAAAAAATTTAATGTCTGGGCTTCAAGGAACTCACCTGCAACTTCCCAAGTGACAAAGCCGACTTCTCCAAGTCTCCAAATTCTTCTCTTGAATAATCTATCGTTCCTTGCAACCCAAATATACCAGCATAGGTATAAGCAATGAGCATGGAAGGCTTTCTGGTCCTCTTTAAATTTCAAAGGATATCCCATAATGTGCCCAACCCACTCTGAGACTGTTACACTTTGATTTCCAGCACCTCTGAAGCCAAGTGGGGAAGCAAACCAAGTAGCTTGTGCAAAAATGCAATCAAACAATATGTGTTCAGACACTTCATTTTCAGCTCCACATTTAGCACATTATGTAGCCAACTTGAGCTTTCTTTTCCTCATACCTTCGCCCATGGCCAAACCCTCTACTAGTACTCTCCACATGAAGTGCTTGATTTATGGGGCTACTAATCAAGCACTTCCAAATAAAATTTCATACCTTCTCGGAATGTTCCTCCGTGCTTGCATGATTTGAAGAGGACGGTTTTTCCTTGGCCATAGCTTTAGCTTCTTCGCAAAGTCTTCTGTAAACATCATTCATAGCGATTTTTCCATTCTTTGATCCATTCCAAACCACATGATCCTCCCTATGAAATAATGTCAATTGAATACTTTGTATAGCTCTTCTTCTTCCTCCCCAAAATATTCCTGCAATAGATCTTTCTCCAGCATTGGTTAATTGGATCAATTAATTGATCCAAGGTCTGCTGCCCACAATTTTTGGGTTTTGTCACCTGTAATCATGTTACCTGGCAAGGAGGTGATCCACTTATCATTCCAAATATCTATTGCTTCTCCGGATTCCACTTTCCATAGGACATTCTTCTTTAACTACTCCAACCACAATGAGGTACATTTCCATGCCCAAGAATCATGTGGCTTAAATATCAAAATTTGGAAAATAAATGGTTTTATAGAAAGAGGTCTATAACGAGTTGGGCTCTTTCTACAAATGGGCTGCCGCTTTTGTGAGTAAAGTCATGTTTTGGAATTCTGAATTCTTGTAACCAAGGCGTCATTTTGCTTCTGGTAAGCACATCCAGTCCCAAGAGACCCAATGAGTTTTAATCGTTTCACTTACACAACGCCAGAAGAAATTGGTTGAAGCCTTCTTGATGTCTTCATGGAGCAATTTTGGTGGCTTGAAGCGTGCACTTGCATATTGAGGGAGGGCAAACATAACCGAATTTAGTAGAGTGTCTTTATCCGTATGTTATAATAGCTTTAGCTTCCAACCTTCCATTTTATGAGTCACCCTATCATACAACTCCTAAAATTTTTGCTTCTTTGAAACACTAATTTCTGATGGCAAGCCTAAGTATTTGGCAAGACCTTTTGTGTATGAAATCTTCAGAACCCTCAAGAACCATCTTCTAAACTTCACATGAGTTTTGGGGCTGAAGAAGAGATTTGATTTCTTCAAATTAATAGTCTGTCTGCTTGCCTTACAATAACAGTCTAAGGTGTCTTTCAAGTTGCAAATTGCATCAAGCTTTACCTTTGAGGACAAGAGACAATCATCAGCAAAGAGAAGGTGTGCAAGAGAGGGGGGGGCTGTTTTTTACCTTTATTCCTTTGATGAGGCCGAGGCTTTCGAGAAAAGAAGGCTTAACTTTGGTGTTTATGGTTTATCTATCGGTTGGCCTATTCTGCATGTTCTTTCTCCGATCGGTTTCAATATGCACTCAGTATAATCTTGCAATTGTCGATCCTTGTCTACAGTAAGGATTAGAGTTTTTTATACAATTACTCTACTGCTAATCTTCGTTTGTTTCTACTAGCATCTCTAGATCTTTACATCATGTCCCTCGGGGCATGCTTGCCATGCAAACTATCTTGTTTTTATTTATCTCATAAATCACAAGTTGGGCTACTGCACTATATATCATATCGATTTCCACTTCTTCTCTTCTATTGCATGCTGGTCTTCTTCACTAATTTCAATGATGCAATTAGTTATTCACTATAAGGCAAATCAGATCCATGCAGTACTCATGTAGTAAGTGGCAAACATATATTTGAGTAGGGTCTTTCAACATCACGTTAAGCTTTCTTGAAGACTATCGGATCACATCAATAAGGCCCTTCACAACGTGGCTGGTGCTGCAATCCTTCTGCATGTAATGAAATCATGTGCTAAGAGAAACGATCTTTTAATAGATCTCATCTTGCCTCCATTTTAATCGCTGCATGGATGCAAAGTGGCCTCTGTTGCTTATTCTTCTCACATCTATCAGTCAAACCTACTGTTTTTCTTCAAATCAGTATAGGCTCATCTCTTATCGACATCTCTTACAATATGTTAATGATGGAAGGCATATCATCAGATTTCGTTTTATTGCTATAATCCTTATCTATCATATGAAATACTTGTGGTTTTCACAATAGCAAGAACAGGTATGCCTTTTCAAATCTTTCAATCAAATCAGTCTATATCCAACATTAGCTCTTTGTCTACCCAATTCGTGCACAGATTGGCCGAAGACAACAGATAGATCTACCCATGGCATTATTGCACCTCCTATGCGCTAAAGAGTTTTTAAAATTTTCATGCACTTACCTCACACGACAACAGCTTCTCAATCCTTCTTATGTGGTTTCTCTATATCAGAGACGAATAGCAACCTGCATGCGATTGCAAACACCGTCAGTTGGGCTTTCTATGAGCTTCTCCTATATATCCTTCTCTTTTACCTTCTTCAGGTACAAGCCACTGTTTCACTTACTATAAGTGACTCTGAAGTCCGTGAGTTCTATATTTCAGTCCCTCACCAAAAACTGAAGATTATCACCAAGTTTTGTGACTCAACTAAGGCAATGTACTCTTCACGCTGTCCTTCTTCATCCTCCACCCCCCTCTCATCGGATCATCTGGCTTCTGAGTTTGCAAAGTTGGGATTACCAGTTCGCCCTATGGAGAAAGTATCACTTCCCATACGTAAGCTGCATGATATCCAAGAAAATAGTAAATATACTCTTCTCAACTGGGTAGCAAATGGCATTGTGGTCACAATGTATGACCTTCTCAACTTCACCACCAAAGCACTAAACCCCAATATTTTTTAGATAGATGGTAAGCACTTAGTAGATGGGGCTCTTGATTGTTACACCCTCAAGTGCCATGACAAGAGAACTATGAATATGATTTTGTTCGCTCAACTTGGGCTTACAAAAATCATCTCCTCATCTTTCAGCCATGGGATCACTATATTCCAGCTACTATCATACCTATGTGATATGCAATTATGTGGGTGGAAATTATCAAGCTTCATTGGAGATACCACAACCATGATATCCTCAATATGATTTTCAACAAAGTAGGCTATGTGTTGGAGATCGAAGTCCTGAAAGGAGATGGATCCCACCCTTATGTTCCTGATGCTAGAGTTGTATTTCTTCTTAGCCAAGATTTGGTCCCATCAGTTCTTATTCAAGTGGCTGAAAATGAAGAAATTCTGGTAAAATTTGCTTATGAAATGCGACCTACTCTTATATGTTCTTATTGTCTTAGGATAAGACATAAGAATACTGACTGTAGGTATCGACAACATAGTCCCTCCACAGCGAGCCTTCCAAATTCGGTGACAAAAGTACAACACCGTCTTCCTCTTGCAGCAATACCACCAAAGAGAAACAATCATCTAAATCGAATCATCGAGCTCTATGATGCAGCCTTCCTCAGCATTAATACAAATGATAGGCCTCTTCATGAAAGACCTGTTCCGCAAGCTTTTGAGGAGGCGATCAAACGTAGCTTCTCAAAATTAGCACTCATTTATGAAGTTAGTCCTCCTCTCATGCAGCAAGAATCCAATTAGCAAGTAGCATATGCATCTCATCTGTCATCTTCTTACAACTTTACCTTCGAGAATTCGTGATGAAGAAATGCATTTTGTAATCATCATCTAAATTCCCCCAACACCCTATTCGAATATGTACACAGCACCTCTCCGAATTCCTCATTGGAAAACATTGCTGCATACTCTCCTCCAGCAGCTCCTCCAACCACTCCGGTCAACTCAAGCATCCCTTCGGGTTCGGTCAATGTTGATTTTGATCTTATTGCTCTATGGACAGCTAATCTTCAGCACTTAATATATGCAAACAACAAAGGTAAGACTATTGTCAATGAGTCCCCCAACATTCTCCCATGCAAAAAAAAAGCTAGTGATTCAAAAAGTCAATGAGGATAATTTGGTTATATCAGAGATGGATCAGCAAAAGAAATTGAAAGTTGATCAATATGGAACAAATCTGTTCTATTTTGAGGCAATGATGGCCAACCTCAAAAATTAAGGCCATCTTTCTCAATTGTAGAGGATTGGGTCGATCCTCTATTCAAAAGAAACTGCAACTCTTATTCAAAAAATATAGATCCAACTTTGTTTTTCTTTCAAAAGTGAAATCAGTCTTTGTTGATATAAGTAGGTTATGTTATGTATGGGGTAGTAGTCAGTTTGTGTTTGTTCCGCCGGAGGGAAGAGCGGGAGGTTTGGTATTTTGTTGGTGTGATTCCCTCAAAGTAGATGTTATTTGGTCTTCTTCTTGGTGTGTTCATATCATGTGTGAAGATGCTTCTAATATTTGGTACTTTACTGGTGTGTATCTCAGCTCTAATCTTTCTATTCAGAAGTATCAATGGCTCACATTGGAAAATTTAGCTTCATTTATTGATAAACCATGGATCATTGGGGGTGATTGGAATTCTTATCTTTCATCTTCTGACAGATCAGGTGGACGACCCATTCCTAATGCACTGCTTACCCCTATGCAACAATTCTCAATGATGAATAATCTGATTAGTCCTCCTGTTATAGGTCCCAAATTCACTTGGACCAATAAATAGAAAGGTATACACAGAATTGAAGGAGTAATGGACAGATTTTTTTGTAATATGGAATGGTTTCATCAATTTCCAAAAGCTAATGTTACACATCTCACAATGGAACATTGTGACCATAAAGCTCTTTTATTAAGCTTGGATCGATGGCATTCTATTATTAATCGTCCATTTCGATTTGAAAACTTCTGGATCCAAGAAAGTTTTTATGGACAACTACTTCATAATTCCTAGCTATCTTCAATCAGGGAATCACCATCTTTCAGTTTAGCAAAGAAATTGAAAATCCTTTCCAAGAAACTTAAGACATGGAATAGAAATACAGTCAAATATCTAGAGGAAAAAGAAGCTAAACTTCGGCAGGAGTTATCCCAGCATGAACTCCTATCTCCGATGCTGAGGACAAAAGAGTGGTTTTATGAAGAAAGCTTTCTGCTAGCAAAATTAAAGTTGGTCCTTCGCCAACAGGCAGACAAATGGCAACAGAAGGCTTGTCTCAGTTGGAAATTAAAAGGGGATGGAAATACTCGATTCTTCCACCAAAGCACTTTGGTTCAACGGGCTAGAAACAGAATTTGATCCATCAAACAAAATGGGATTAATTTGACGGAGCCATTGGATATTGTGAATGCTTTTGGATCACATTTCAAAAGACTCTATTCCTCTATCTCTCTTGCATCCAATGATGATTACTTCAATCCAATTCGAAACAGGCTTAATGATTCAGATAGATCATGGATTTTAAGGCATGTCTTAGAAGAGGAAATAAGAGAATCAGTTTTTAGTGTCATTGCTCTTAACTCTTCAGGTCCTGATGGCTTTCGAGGAGTTTTTTATTAGAAAAGATGGGAAGAAATAAAAAATGATGTTCTAAGAATGGTATTCCAATTCTTCAGCTCATGTACCTTCTCCAAATCACACAATTACACATTTTTAGCTTTAATTCCAAAAAACCCCAAAAAAGAATGAGAATAAAACTCAAATAAAAACCGAAGAGGAAGGAAAATCGAATTCAACTCAAATTGGACGAATACACCTAATATATTTTCAAAATAAATGAATTTTAGTGAGGTGGGAACCAATCGAATTTGGATTTTGCCCATTTGTAATTCAACAAAAGTGAGCTATAAAATTATCTCCAAGATCATGGTCAATTGATAGAAGAAGATTCTTCCTAGCTTATTTTCTTTTCAGCAAAATGGCTTTGTCAAAGGAAGACATATTCAGGACAATATTTTGGTTTGCGTCTAACATTTTAGGGTTGAAAGTCATGTATTTTTGTTTATTTGTTTTTTGTTTTGTTTTTTTTTTTTTTTTTTTTACCTATATTTTGTCCCCAAAAAAATCATTATCAATAATTTACCTATTTTTTCAAATGTGTACCACAAAATATATGTGGGGTATATTCCTTAATTTAATAAAATAATTTAGAGGTGGAACCCCCAATGAGTCTCATAAGGGCCCACACAATGTGTGGCGAAAAAGCATTAGTGCTTCCCCAACAGGAAGGTTATTTGGACTTTCATTCTTCGCCCCTTCAATGTTGAATGTTGATTTCGCCCCTGCACTTGCATATTGAGGGATGGCACAACATAACCAAATTTAGTAGTGTCTTTACTCACACGTGATAATAGCTTTAGCTTCCAACCTTCCATTTTGTGAGTCACCCTATCATACAACTCTTGAAATGTTTGCTTCTTTGAAACACCAATTTCTAATGGTAGGCCTAAGTATTTGGTAGGACCATTTGTGTATGAAATCTTCAGAACCCTCAAGAACCATTTTCTAAACTTCACATGAGTTTTGGGGTTGAAGAAGAGATTTTTTATTTCTTCAAATTAATAGCATGTCCGCTTGCCTTACAATAACAGTCTAAGGTGTCCTTCAAGTTGCAAATTGCAAAAAGCTTTACCTCTGAGAACAAGAGAATCATCTGCAAAGAGAAGGTGTGCAGGAAGGGGGAGGCCCTATTTTTTTACGCTTATGCCTTTGATGAGGCCGAGGCTTTCTGTTTGCTTGATCATTGAGCTTAGTCCTTGGGAACACATAATGAAAATTGCTGGAGAGAGGGGATCACCCTACTTTATACCTCTAGTCGGAGAAATTGGTTCACTAATATTGCCATTGATCAAGAGCTTGTATGAAACAGATGTGATGCAGTTCATTATCAGGATAACCCATTTTTCTGAAAAGCCCAGTTGTAAGAGAACAGCTTTAATATATGTCCACTCCAACCTATCGTAGGCTTTCTTCATATCAAGCTTCACACCCATCAATTTTTTCTTGCCTTTCTTCCTCTCCTTGATGTAGTGAAATACTTCAAGCGTGAGAAATATGTTATCTAAGATTAGCCTATCTGGTATGAAGGCCGATTGGTATGGTCCTACCACTTTGTCTGAAAGCTTCTGTAATCTGTCTAAATATTTTGGAGATGATTTTTGGAGCTACACTTCCCAAATTCATGAGTCTGAATTGATCTGCAGTATTAGGGTTAGAAGACTTTGGCAGGAGATAGATGTAAGAAATGAATTATCTCACGAGGTAGTACAAAGCAGCTCTACTAAGGTTCAGATTGCATAGAAAAATTGCCCTTCTCCTTCTGTCCTTCGGACTCCATTTGTATAGAAGCCTTCGTCATCGAATTTGCCTTTCACACTAATAAACAAGTCAATTGAGATCAGATTAAAAACAGGGTTCACATCTTTTGCAGCACTGAATTCAGCTGCTATCCGTCGGCACCCAATGTATGAGTGCTACATGTAGTTTCCTATTCCTCTTCAGCCAGAATTGAATGACCCATTCTTAGTTCTGAAGGACATTAGAACCCCACCCAGGCTGGGCATTTTGTTTTGTACATAACAGTCATTGCTTTATTCAATCATCTACACCTGTTTTTGCAATGAACCATGACTTAGTCCTTTGAAGTTTGGGACAACTTTGCCACTATGGCTAGTAACATTCTTGTTACAATCATGTAACCATAAGGATACCGTAGCCATTTGTAAAAATCCTAACAATGATTTTTTTAAACAATGATATCTTTTCATTAAAAATAAAATCACTATTTCCAAAGAACAAATTTTGGACTTGAACTTTCAAATTAAACCCCAAGAACAACAGAGGGTATACACCAGAATATTATAAACACAGACACCGTTAAGAGGCTCAGTTTTGGTTATCAGTTCACCCAATTTGCAGAAGGGACATATATACTGACCTTGAAACAAGTTTTGAAGAAGAAATAAGAAACTCAATAGACGAACATCTATCTATCTCTCATTTGAAGTTTCATCCAAGTCTCTCTCATTTAAACATCGTTACAAGGATCACATTTTTTATGTTCAGAGAGCGAAAAGATCCATGGGGGTGATGATGAGTCTGATCAGTCATTTCATTTGATTACTACTTTTTCATTATAAAAGTTGTATTTGGTCCCAACCCTCCTCATATCATATGCCCCTGAACATGAATGACTTCGGTGCCTTTTACCAGTAGTGCTGGGGGTAAATTCTTGCATTTGACTTCTTTCATTCTGGGTCTGTATCATCTACCATTAATCATAATCTCATTAAATTGACCAAAAAATTCAAAATTTTGAAAGCTTTTGTATGTTGATGAATTTTGACCAAATTAGCTTTTGTGATGTAGCTCGTGAAAAATCATTGCAGAACAATGAGATTTTATTCCTTGTTCAAGTTACTTCTGTTATTCAAAGACAGATTACTGGTAATATAGTAATAGTTCATGAGATTTTCCATTGCTGCTTAGAAAGGCACTGCTTGCTTACTTGCAGTGATGAGCTTCTTTGTCCTCATTGCTGTGATATGGTCAGTCTCCCACTCTCCTCTCTGACTTTTTCTGTTGCACAAAATGTGGATACTTTTTTGTGTTTAATTTATGTACTTTAAACTCTCAGAGGGGAAATAGACATGGTACTCTTTAAAAGTCTCTTTTTGGTATCAATTATCATTCTCAATTATGAGAATTTTTCATTATTTTAAATTATTTGGCATCTATTCTCAAATTTATTTTTATTTAAAATAACAGGAAAATCTCCAAAATCCGTAATGAACTTTTTGTCCATTATGGATTATGATGAGAATTTCATTATTTTCATTTATGTGCAAGTTTACTTAAAGTTTTATAGTTAAGATTATAACAACCATACTTTTTCCTTCTTTTTTCACTTGTTTACTATCATTTTCTAACAATTTTTTATCTTGACACCAAACTTATTTTTCATTTCATAATTTATTTTCGATAAAATTCACCAAATCATTTTTCATTCTTGACCAATAATGAATTATTGTACTTATTTCTTTTAAATAGGCATAATAGAGAATGAGAATTGATACCAAAAAGAGCCTAAACTATAGGTTTATTTCTTGGAAAATGGTCACCATTTATTCAAATGGAGAGGATTCCAGTACAGCAAATAGAATTACAGCTAAATCCTTCCTGGAAAAGAAAAGAAGAAAAAAACACATTAACACCAACTGCCCCCTACACATTCCAGTGAGGCCATAAGTAGTCACACTACTACTGTTGAGACTCTAAACATGGTTTTCCAAATCTTGGGAGTGATTAGTAAGTTAGTCCAATAGAGTTTCATAAAGCTGGGGTCTAAACTTAGGACCTCTTTTCTTGATAGGATCAGGGCACAAGTAGTTATAGTTTCTAGGAAGATTTCAATTCCCAATATTCCTACTTGTCTATATCTAGTTTTTGCTTTCAATTTGTCATTCAAAAGCTGAATTCCCAGTAATGTTGGAAAAGTGAATGGATATGCTAAATGGTCTCCCATCATGCAAAACAGCCTCTATGCCCAGATTCTGTGGCACCACTTGTAAATTTACTGTGAACATTACTGACAAATCCTGCACTATGGGATCAGATTTTGAAATCAACATATTATAGGAATCATGAATCATCCATCCTAGGTACATAAAGGAAAAGAAGTTATAATTGTTTGTCATAGTTTGTGGAGGTTCTACCTTTTCCAAAGAATCTGTTGGAATATTGCATGCCCTTTTTGATCATCCAGTGGCAGTTGGACACTTCATTACTGAGGAAAAGAAAGCTTCTGAGTTTCCAAGTCCATTGATTCTTTATACGTTTTCTGTCATCAGGACTCAAGAATAGGAAAACGGCGTGTCATGTCTTCCTCTCATGTTCTATTGAAGAATCCAAGCTCCTACATCCATCCTATAATATTTATATTTCTAAAACCTTGAAACACTCTTTCAAATTAACTTTAGTCTGACTTCTTATTTCATATAGCATAAGCTTCACAAAATTTTTCCCTTCATGACTATTTTCAACCTTCTGTACCCTACGTAATACTCATGGATAGATACTCATTTTGTGATAACCCCACACTAGCCAGTACTAAACCAGTAACATGAGTCGTACAGGATAATTAGAAACATCATTTGGCCATGGAACTCCAGATTCGAGAGTCAGGTTTTTCCTATTTTTTCTCTCCTTACAGCAGTGTTACATAAAGGCATAACATATTGATACTGCCATTACCAAGACTGTTCAAGAGGAAATCTGGAGGCTACTGTTACTTGGCTTAAGCCATGGACATCTACTGCATCCAGCTCCTTGATTGAGTCTTATCACAAACTTGGGAGTCACACAATTCATGAATACTCTTTAGCTCATGCTTTGCCTCCTCTTCCAACGCTTTCTTGATTGTAAAAAACATTGACTGCACTTCTGTCATAGTGAGAACCGCTCAGAACACTAATTTGCTGCAGGTAACTGGATTCGTCTTTTTCCATTCTTTCAGGTTCTGTTCAGGAGCCATGGAAGTGATTGCTCCACAATTCTTATCAGCATGGGAGGAACTATTCAAATTATTGTGTATTGGGAGTAATCTCAATGGCCACCACATCAAACTCGGGTTATCACAGCTACAGATCCGACTAGGTAAGGAACTGTTAAAAATCCAATAGTGCAAATATTTCAACAGAGATGGCTTTTCCAAACGAATATTCTACTATGCTAAAGGAGCTTTCCTGGTTCACAATCTTTGAGAACATGTAATTTTGCTCAGTCAGTCCCAACCAAGTTTCGTGATGGTTCCATTTTTCGAGCAAACTAGTCATTCAACGGTAGTCTCCCTACATTGAATAGACCCAGTAAACTTCACAGACCCTCGCAACAGCCATCAACTGTAGGGAAGGAATCAGCAAAACATTTACTAGGATGGCACAATGATCCAAGCTCTTACGGTACGGTCAAAGGAAGTTATGGGTGGCACCATTACTGATTATGGACGTATGAAACTTTTGACCTGGCAGCTCTGCAGCTAAAATAATTGTAATGCAGAAAACTAACTATACTTTTTTTCCAGGTTAAAAGCCACTTCAGGCACTCACAAGTCTGTTACAACATTTGGAAGACAGTTCAAAGGATTTTTACACAACTCTGGCTTTTGCAAACTAAATAGGGTCGGCTATGTGGAACCTTGCCTTCCAATCAGGTATATTCTAGTGTCATACTGGATACAAGGTCTGAGCCATTTGTGTCTATCTCACTACTCCTCTTAAGGTTATATTGGGTCTTCCATTAGCTTTCTTAGTTCCTTCACCTAGATTATATTGGGTTTTCCATTAGCTTTCTTAGTTCCATCACCTAGATTAAATCACTCTTGCAAGCTAGAGCACTTAAAGGCCTTCATTGAACATGGTCGTCCAACCTCAAATGACATTCTCGTAACTTATCATATGTCAAAGACACTCCCAAACCTGCTCTAATATGATCATTCTTCACTTTGTCCTTCCCACTTCTATCACTCATCCATCTTAACATCCTTATTTTTGCTACAATCAGTTTATCCTTGAGTTCACTCCAGAACAGTCTACACCATACATAATAGCTGGTCATACAATAGCCTCATCAAATTTTCCTTTTAAGGTTAAAGGACTACTCGATTACAAGCAACTCTAGAGACACACCGCAACTTCAACCAACCTAATTTAATCTTCTAGAAAACATCATCCTCTATATCACATTCTTTATTTATGATAGAGCCATGATACTTAAAATAATTGCTTTGAGAGTCTCCTTTTCATCAAGTTTCACAACCCCATTGTCCATCCAAGAATAACCAAAGTTACATACCAAATAATTCCATCTTCAATCAACTTAAATAAAAACCTTTTGACTCCAATATCAATCTCCATAATGCCAACTTAGTATTAATCCCTACTGCGTATTATCTACCAAAACACTATCATCACCAAAAAAACATACACCGAGAAACCTCATCTTGAATGTCTCTAGTTAATCATCCATGATAAATGCAAATAAATAAAGGCTTAAAGCTGATCCTTGATATACGCCAATTATAATCGGAAATTCACTACCTCACCTCCCCCACCAAAAAAAAGGAAAAAAAAAACCATTCTTAAACTTGTCACTAAACCATTATATATATCTTTAATCATGTCCACATATTTATTTGAAATGCTTCTCTTTTCTAGTGCTTGCCGAATTAAGTCCCTATGGACTTTGTTGTAATCTAAGATGTTTGGTTCAGCATTAAAAAAAAAAATCTTTATTTCATTTTTTTTCTTATTTATTTTTGTGTGTGCACGTCCTTTTTTCTTTTTTTGGGGCTGGTGAGCAGTATAGGGACACCTAAGGAGAGTTGAACTTACAACTTCTTAACTATGAAGTGTTGGTCCTTGCCAACTAAGTTAACCATCTGGGGGTTTTGATTATCAACAAGGTTGAGAGCCAACCAGCTAGATAACCTCAGCCACGGGTGTATATTCATGCTTTCACCATGCACATTGGATTGGAAAGGAAGGGAAGACTGGATACATTGAACAAAGATTTAGATTGCACCATTTTGTTTACAAGTACGAGACATTCAATAGATATAGGATTCCCCATGGAGCAAGGACATTAACTTCATTGAAGGAAGGCAAGGCACATATCCAAGGAGTACCTACCCAAATACATGCTCCCTTCCATAACTCAGAAGCAAGTAGAAATTACAGGTTTATAAAAGGTTCTCTTGGAACGTTGAGAAATGTTGCCAAAATAAATTTGGATTCCCCAAGAATAAGGATGGATCCAAAGTTGGATCGAATCCTTACCTCAGTAACCCCCAATTCACTTAAACCTGTCTACAGTCCCAACTGAAACATAAAACCTAAGGTCCCACTTTCCCCTCTGAAACCTTAATAGTCGCATTTCAGCCAGTCTTGATTTGAGATCATGGTTAGTGGCCCTAAATCCTACAGTGGCTACATCAAAGTGCTATTAGACCATGGCTGAACCAGCTACAGAAAAGCCAAAAAGAGATGATCCCGACACTTGTCTATGCGGAGGCTGAAGGCTTCCAGAAGTTGGCAGCTCAACAAAAGGTTACCATGACATCAGTGCTGCTCGATGCAAGAGAAGCATAGATCAAGAAAGCAAGACGATCATGGTACCTCATCATATCTTGCAATATCAGAGAGAGAGACAAGATGAATGGTGAATAGAAAAGAACCACCCCAACTTAAGATATCTCAGTCAACTCAAGATCTCCACTCGGATAGACCAAATTCTGCACCAACCTAACACATAAAAGGACCTAGAACTCAATCAAGCCAATATATATTTTGCCCCAACCCAATCAAGTCTGCCACTGGAAGATCACTCTTTCAAGATTTTGGTTGATTTTCACTGAAAATATTTTCAGAGTAGCCCTGCACATGCTACTACATTGAACCTACATCCAAAAGCAATCTAGCCTACTTTCAAGCACATTCAAGGACATGTAATATGAATGTTTCTAGTGTTTATTGAAGTTGTTTTGATTGCATGATGTAGTCCTAGATTGATAGATGATCAATAGAAGCCAGTTCTTCCAAGATCTAGATCAAAACCAACTTTTGAAACAGAATAGGTTTCTTTAATGGTGTATGGGATGACTCCCATGAGGCTTAATTAGGTTAGTGATGGAACAGGAGACTAGATTATGTAATAAGAAATAAAGAGTTCAAACGAGATGACAAGGATTGATGCTAATGGCCAGAGGGAGGCTTATTGATATGGGGTAAATGGAATGGAATCTAAGAGTTAAGGATCTAGAGCCTATAGGTGTCAGAATGGGCTGAATTCTGCCAAAAATAATGTTTACTCTATCTCCCTAAAGAGTTCAAACGGGATGACAAGGATTGATGCTAATGGCCAAAGGGAGGCTTATTGATATGGGGTGAATGGAATGGAATCTAGGAGTTAAGGATCTAGAGCCTATAGGTGTCAGAATGGGCTGAATTCTGCCAAAAATAATGTTTACTCTATCTCCCTACATTGAATAACTACAAAGTAGACGATCAAAACCTGAATCGTGTTCCCCACGCATCTCCCTCTGCAGTCCACATTGTTGCTTGCAAGTTTTCAGTTGACAGTGGAGTCTAATCCAAGCCGCAATAGTTGCCATGAAATCAGCTATTCAGTTTGGTTCTCTATGGCAATGTATCATCTTCCAACCAGTCCTCCCCAGCCATGGATGAAGGTCCTACCATCTTTATGGTAAGAAACATGGTAGATGTTCCTCTGTTCCAAATATACACCACCACCCAATCACACTCTATACATATCTTTCACAGCTAAAATTCTCTTGCTCATTTCAGACCAAAAATGAGTGCCTCAAATTCAGTTCTGAAATTTGTGTTTTTACCCAGGCAACTTTTAAACAACCTCAGGCATTACTGTCCCTTATTACTCCCAGTGCCCCTGCTCTCCCTGGATTCCCCATCATGTTTCCAACAATATTTATGTTGAAATTCAAGTTGTTTTACCTGAATAATATATGTTCTAGAATTAAATAGTGAGTGAAATAGGACACATTAGCCAATCTATCCAGCATATGATACCAGTCAAGGGTCCAAAGTCAAGCTATTGTTTTGAGTGTCATTTAACATGCAAATATCCACTGTTTTAGAGCCTAAAATTACAGTCCTCTACTAGTTTTCAAGACCTAATTTGGCTCTTTCTGGCCCCCAAAACTAAAATTAAAATTCGCAGGAAAAAACTGTGCAAGTTTCAAATGAAATTTCAGCTTCAGACAAAATATTTTGATTTTCAAGCCTGGTAAAAACCAGACTCAAAACTGAAACCTCAAGGCTCAAACTATGTGTTCAAACAAAAGCAATAACCCCTGCCCTGCTAGTATACAGAAGAAGCATCAATAACCACTGGAGAGGTCATCTATTCCGTCTCTAGCTTTACCAGATTGTAATCTGCTCGGATTCTACCTGCCCTCTAAGTTTCAAGAGAATAAAATATGCATATAAAATGGAAAGAAGGCAAGAAATGCGAAATAGATGTACTGAACCAGTTTATGGGGAAAAATGATACTAAAAGGGATGGACAAATGGACAATAATTCAACACCAAAATAAACTATCATGTTAATGTAACTGGAGTGGAGTCACAAAAGAAAAATAACATAGTTAAATTGCATAGCATGAGACATATGATAAAACTATTTCAAATCAAACGCAACACTGTCATGATCAAACAATCAAAATGGGGGCACTTCCTCATTCCAAGAAAATACTCATGCACAGAAGAATTATAGCTCCTACATTGCAATTATGAATCAACAGTCTCTGTATGCACCTAAGCATCAGTAATAACCAGGATCAGAAAACAAGAAGCACAAGGCAGTACAATTATTAAGAAGAACCAAACAGACAACAATGTACTCCAATAGCCCAAAATGCGTTCAACACGGTCAAAGTTAACATGAAATCCAACATCCATGGGTCTTTTAGCATAGTTGTCAAGGCACCACAAGGCGACTTCATGAGTCCAAGGATGACGATTTCGGTGCTGACCAAGGTTTCGACAACCAGGAACCGAAATTTATTCAAAACTAGAAGCTGGTGTTTTTTTGGTAAAAGCTGACACATCATTGGCATATAAAAACTTGTCAAAACCATCAAAACTGGTCAAAACGTTGGTTGGAATTGATTAAAATTGGCCAAAAATTGGATTTCATTGGGATACTATCAAATTTCTGAAATATTGTTGAAAACTGGTATTTTCGACTGAATGACCATCTTTTCTAGGGCTTTTGGGAAACCTAGATTTGCTTCGCACTACGTTTCAATACGTTTGATCTATGCTTTGGGTCCAGGTCTCAACATGCTTTGCTTGATGGAAGAAAGCAACCACCTTGTGCAACCTGTCATTTTGTGAGACGGCACCTAATACTGTATCAGTTTTTTACGCCCCAAAATTTACAGTTGACTTATGTCTATTGCTCTATTTTGTTAATAAATATGTTTATTTTATCTCTTATGTTTTGTTTATATATGTTGGTCTGCATATATGAAATTATTAAAATATTATTTTTTATACTTCTATCATTTGGCATTTGTGTTATTATGACTTGACTTCTATGTATCATATAAGCATACACCACAACCCCGGAACCCCCCCCCCCCCAAAAAAAAAAAAAATAAATAAATAAAAACAATTAGCCTTGCCCCAACTAATGGGGTTGTCTGCTTGGATCTTTGCAAAACAAAGCCAGGAAAATTAGTAAGAGGAATGATGAAATGCCCAAAAAGAAGGAATGAGGAATGACAGATGAGAAGTGAAAAATGAGAAATGCAATTAAAAGGAAGAGGCAGTACAACCAAAGAAGTTTAGAAAATCTAAGCTAAATGGAGTCAGCAACATTAATACTGGCCCTTTGATAGGCTCTGTCAGAAGGTATTATTGGCACAAGACCCAAACTACGCATGTCATTCCTCATGCTCATTCTATACCTGCCACTTAGTGTCTTTAATTCGCTGCAGTCTGGGTTAGATCAATCCTCCTTACCAGGGTATCCTCAGGCCTCTGACAAACATGACCATACCACCTCAAATGACATTCTCAAAACTTGTCATTGATCGATGCAACTCCTAGAACAGCTCTATTTACCTCTATAAATTCATTCCTCACTTCATCCCTAGTTGTGCCACACATGCATCCTAACATCCTTATCTCTGCTACACATACCTTCTCTATTGGCACTTCTTAAGTGCCAACATTCCACCTACTTTAATTCTCTGCAGTTGGGCAACATTATAAAGAACTTCCCCTTTAACCCCTCTCTGCTTCATCCATCCCACTTTAATTCTCCGCAAAACACCACCACCACTTATGTCACCTTTTTATTTATGGTGGATCCGAATTTCTAGAAGTCACTTTATGGTATCTCTATTTCCTCAATTTTCACTATTCCAATATCCATTATTATACTAGGACCAGAGTTACAGACCATATACTCCATCTTTGATCTATTGATCTTAAATCCTCCAGTTTTTAGGGTTGATCTCCACATCTTAACTAAGCTTTAATCTCTATTTTTGTCTCATCCACCAAAACAATAGCATCGACAGATAGATATACCAGGGGACCTCTTGTTGGCTACCCTTGCTTAATCCATACATGATAGCCACAAACAAGTAAGGGTTTAGGTATGATCTCTAATGTAACCTGATCATAAGTGGGAATTCCTTGCCCTGGCCTCCACAGATCTTACACTAATCAGCATCAGCATAATATTAACATATCTTGATTATGTCTATATATTTACTCAAATACCACTCTTCACACAAGACCCCCAAGGCATGCAAGAATAATTAGGCCTGCTTCCTAGCAGCCTAGGGTACTACCAGCAGCATTAAGAGCATATTACAACCATAGGGGTATTTAACAGAAAAAGAGAGATATCTATGCTCTCCTTCCATGGCCCTTAACTGCACACCAACTTTTCATACATATCCATGATATATTGTCGTGCAATCAATTAGGTTGTTCGTTTTCAAACTAATCCATTTAGTAGGCCATGGATATACACATCTCTTCACAATGTCCTTAACCCTTACTAAAACTCTTCCATTCTCTCTTTTGATACACCTACATGATCAAAATTTGTAATCTTCCTCTCTCATTTTTGTTTTGTTATAAATAACATGTCAGCATCCTCTGTGGTTAGGTTAATGATGTATGCAGGAATCCACCCCCTAACCAAACCCCTAAATTGGGCACCAAAGCCCAACCCAAGTGGTGCACCTAGGGGCCTGGCCAAACCGTACTAGGGGCATAATGGTCATTTTCTGTTATTTTGTTAATTATTTTATTCCTTTTTTTTTTGGGTATGTCCACATCTGATTTTGATTCTTTATTTGAGTCAATCAAGTGAGTCCTAGTTAGAGTTGGAATGCCAACTGAAATCTATTTTAAATTAAGAATCCTTTTGGATAATTAGCCATTATCATGCAAGTTAGTTTCTTTCATTTGTGGTTGTTATTTTATTGAGTTGTAAAGGGGATCCTATAGATTCCCTAGTTGAGTCAAGTTTTATTTCCTAGTTAGAAGTTAAGTCTTTCCCTCCAATTATAAGGCTATATATAAACCACCCATCTCATTGTAAAGACAACTTGACTTGCACATAAGAGTCTGAGATTTTGAGGGAATTGAGTCGTGGTCTTCTTGGGAGGGCCATGGCGGGTTTAGAGATCATCTTCCTCAAGCTTCTTCAAAGTTCTTGCAACAGTTCAACAACAAACAGCAGCTCCACAACCCCTAAACCAGTAAGTCCAGCTCCCATCCCCTCTTTCTTCCTCATCTAAACACCCCCCTTCATGGCAACCGTAGGATTTGCCCCCACTCTTCCCCATACCCAGCGGCACCCTTCCTCTCTTCTTACTCCCATTCGGCCCTTCCCTTCCCTCCATTTCTTGCGGCAGACCTGAAAATTCATAAAAAAAAAAGAAAGCAAAGACAAAGAAAGAAGAAAGAAAGAAAGCACAAAGAGAAAAGAAAAGAAAGGAGAGAGATCAAGAAAGTGCCCAACAATTTACCAAGGGCTAACGAAACCAACCCAAGATCCAGATTTACACCATGGAACAAAAATCAATCGATATGGTCGAAATATCGATCGATATGTCTGCATTGTTTGAATTCGAAACGAAATGTAGTAGTAGGAACAGAAAGTATCCATATCGTTTCGTATCGACCGATATACGAGTCGAAATATCGGCCCGATACCATATCGGGCCGAAATGTTACCTGCGCAGCTTATAAAGTGTCCAAACCGAGCCACTTTTCCACCTATCGATGCTATTTCGACCTATCGAGCGATATCGCCCTCTGCATTTCGACCTCCTTTGGAAATTTTTGTTGATTTCTCTTGCTTTCATCCCCTTCTACACCTAATTTCTGGTATTCCATTTCCTTCAAACACTTGATTTGCTCCTCCATGTGTGCATTTTCTCAAATCTTGCAAGGTGAGTAACCAACTTCCTCATTTTTTTATTTTTGTTTCATTTGTGCCTTAAATCATGTTAGATTGCTTCCAAATTTATGTATGTTTACTTTAGAGTATTGATCTATGAATTTGTAGTGTCAAAATTATTTTTAGATTTTTCCTACTATTTATGGTGTCCCTCCCACTGTCGATTATCGGAATCAACCACTGGGACCTTATCAGTATCCTTATCCTTCTCCTAGTCCTGAGAGCCAGGGTGCTCTTTCATTTGTTGAGCAGATCTTCCACACTATTCCACAGCCACAAGCCCACCACCACCAGTTCCTTTGGAGATTCACAACTTCCCACCGTCAAGAAATCTTATGCATGTGGATGAGGCCACGTACAAAGATGCAGTTGTTGACTATGTCCAAAACTATATGGTGCAAACATCATGGGAGTTGTATTGTCATTTGTATGGGATGCAGACGGAAGAGGGAGACCTTGAGGCTTGAATAGAATAGACTTGTAACTCACTAACTTGTAAGTAATAACATTCCCGCTTCTTCTCTAATTCATGTACTATATACTTGGAATGTTGGATACTTGGATATTACATTTTTAGTAGTTTTTTAGTAAACTAGTAGTTCTATAATGTTTATTATGCTTGAAATAGGTAGTATGCAAAAATCCAAATCAATTTGAGTGCATTTGAGGCTCAAAATTGACTTTTCAAGGTCGAAATTACCATATCGATCAAAAAAATTTCCTTGATCTACACCTAATAACCATTCCACATCCCATCCCATCCCAAACCCTTCCAAACCTATCCACCACTTCTCTTCCTAAATACATCTTGCAATCCTCGTTATATCCTAAACTCATTACCATCTCAAATCTTGCAACCCATTTAAATTTTTGTTAACCCCAATCTTTTACCAAAACCCTAGTTTTCCCAACTTAATCATCCCATCTAGGCTTGTTGAAATCTCCCCTTCTTAGATTCGTAGTTACTTTGTAGGGTCACAACAAAAAGGATTCTGGGATGACCCTGATCCTAGAGAAACAATAACAAGACCCTAACCCTAGAGTTGTGGCTACATCAATTAATACAATATCTTCTAATTTATGCACCCTAGCCATCCTCACAATCTTCTTAGCATTAATTTTGACCTCATAATACCCATGGCATAAATTTATGTCGAAACCACCAAAATTTCGATTTTTGAAAAAACGAGACATAACTTGGGTAAATCAAAAAACTACCAAGTTTCGAATGAAACAGTTTAAATTTCAACCAAGATGAGTCGTAGGTTTCGCAGCTTCTACCAGATTTTTCCCTTCGAGTTTTGACCCTTTAACCATTTTTTTGGCTGGATTTTGTGATGTCAACCTCTTTTTCACCCTAAATCAAAGATTCCTTCACCTTCAATCACCAAACCATTTACTCCTCCTTTGGGGATTTTGGAAGATTCTTGCATGGTTTGTTCCAAACGTCTCATTTTTTCCCCTTTTTTGATGGCCTAAGCAAGTGTCATACGGAGTATTTTCCCTTATGACACATTTCCTAGAATGGGATATCTACATTATGTTGCTGATCCCACCTATAGAGCACAGTGAATCAGCTACCAGACAATTTTAGGCATAATCATGGGAAGCTTTGATCTAGTATTCAAAGTACTACTATAAAGTCATAGAAAATATGGAACTGAAGGGCCTTTGTTTTTGGTTATTCTATGTATGTAATTTTCTGTCACAGTTCATATATGCAATACAGTTTGTTCAATTTTAGAAAGTTTGTATTTCTCAAAACCACTCATGCATTAGTATTCTTGAATGATAATTTTTCAGTGGTTTTTAGCAAAATAATACTTCCATTGTGTTTATAATGCTTTTAATACATTGGAGGCAAGAAATCATATGAAAAATACATTATATAAACCTGCTATCGAAACTTGGGTCAAAATGTTCCAAGCTTCGACCAAAATATTGGTCAAAACCAGCATATCTCAGTTTTTCGGTTGGTCGAACCAGCCTCAAAACCGAGTCTCTGATCCTTGATAATACCTCTTTTAATCATATGTTTTTTTAGCCTTTTGCGATGTCTTACAACTCCCCTCCTTGGTTTTGATGGCTGCTTGGATCTCATCAACCCACCACCAAATCTCCTTACGATACAGACCTCGAATTGGTCTGCCATGGTGGCTTTCAAGCAAGCGGAATTAGAAGAGTAGGAAGCTTATTAGAAGTAGGGTTGTGAATAAGTTTTTAAATAGCAACTTGAACGATAGAAGAAACTCTTGAACTAGAAGAGTAGGAAGCTTATTAGAAGTAGGGTTGTGAATAAGTTCTTAAATGGCAACTTGAACGATAGAAGAAACTCTTGGGATAGAAAAGAGAAGAGATCAAAGAAAGGGTTTAACAATCCAGTATGCACCACGAGATAGTACCAAAACTCTAATAAAAAGGCATATCCATTAATCAAATCATCTCCAATTAATGGAAGGGGGGAGGATGCAATTACATACATAAAGACATTCTAATATTCCTAATCTAACTTAAAACAAAAGACCCCCAATCACTCCAAAAGGCTCAAAATGATAAATAAATCAAAAAAGGATTCAATCTAATTACTAACCATCCTAATCTAACTTAAACACTAAGCTAAATATTAAAATTAACTCTAATCCCGTGTATCAGCATTACACCCACTTTATTTATGGGCTAATAAATTAGGCCCATTACATCAATAAACCCAACATTACAGGCCTTAATGTCTATAGAACACACCCCATGAGCCAAAATTAAGTATTTCAAAGCTCAAATGACCCTTTTGGATATTTTTAACTGCATCAACTCTCTTGGTGCTGAAAAAAATTGCCACCAAGTTTTATAAATGAGAGAATCAGCACCATGTGATCAACATTCACAAACACTGGCTTTGGTGGAGTGATGCTGATGTGAAACCCAATTTTAGGGTTAGGATTTCTTTGATGATTCCCTAAAGCTAAGAGTTTGCCCAGGATAATTTCCTTTTGAATCAACAAAGTAATTACCAAGTCTAGGTGGGAGGGATAATATTGATAAATAAAGATGGGGATCTAAAGGTGAAGGTTATGGGTAAGTTATGGGTTTAACAAAACTATATGCGATTGAAGGGGGAAAAGTTTGAGGCTTAACAAATTATTATGGGTTGATCTTGGGCATCTAATAGTATTCCTAAGGTTGGTAGAAAAGAAGAATAACAATGGGGTTCGATATAGGTTGGATCTTGGAGAAGGAAAAGGAGATCTTCTATTTCTTCGTCAATCTTCCTTTTCTTTCCTTTCTTTTTCTTTCTTTCTTTCTTTTCTTTTTCTGTTTTCTGTTTCTGGTTTGCTGCATGGAAGAGGAGCCAGAGAGAGAGAGAGGCCGAGAGGGTTATGAGGGAAAGGGTGGTGCCATAGGGTAGGGCAGGGATAGGGGAAGGGGTAGCGGGAGTCGTAAGGGGTAGGGGAGGGGATTAGGGGGTGCCATGGGGGCCTAGCAAAGCTGCTGCCAAAGTGCGGCAGCAAGGGGAGGGGCTGGGGATGCTTGCGCAGAACAGGGGAGGGGAGGGGAAGGGCTTGCGGGGCTTAGGGAGGTGAGGGAGGGGCAGGAGGTGGCTGCAATTCAAAGGGAAATGGTGGGGGAGGCCTACGATGGGAGGGCAGAGAGGGGGAAGGGGCTGGGGTTGCTTACTTACTAGGAACTTCTTGGAAACTTGGTGGAATTTCTGGATGAAGACAGTGTACTGGAAGAAGAGTGCTAGACAAATTGTGTTGCTGATCCTTGAAGAAGAAACTTGACTTTCAACTCAACCATGGCCCCCTCTAGAAGAACCACATTCCTTAACTCATAAAATTTTATCCAAATAATCAGACTTAACTTTTACAAAAAAAAAAAAAAAAATAGTTATTTATAGCCTACTAAGAGACTCTTAAGCAGGTTTCCTTTACAGATTAGGATCCCATTACAATTAATCTCAACCGTCCAAATAGATAATAAAATATCGAATGGAATCATCTAGAAAATAGATCCCCCCTATGACTTAAATACTAAAGGAACTCTTCTTGCAACTAAAGACTGATAAGAGTCTTATCTTAAAGTAGATCTCCAGGGACTCAAGAACTCATCTTGACTTAAACTGGACTCTTAATAAAATTCTGAAAATTAGAATCAGCAGATAATCAGGGATAGGTTGACCAATATACCACTCCAAAAGAGTTCAGCCAGCTCTAGGTGCACCACTTAGGAATGGCATTGGGGCCCACTCCAGCATTTCGGCCAGAGGCAGAGTTTTGGTTCACATCAGTGTCTCAAGGTCAACCAGTTAAAACATCTATTCAGTGGTAATCTGTTCATGGGGTTTTACAGTTGAAATTAGATTGTCGAACAATTCTTCAATTTCAACTTCAATTGAACCATGCACGTCAATTTGATAGTTGCTTTCGTAAATCTCAATTTCTTCCACATCCAATTCATCTTCTGAGGATCGTAACATGCATGACATCATATCATAGAAATCGTTGTTAATATCAACAAGCTCCCGAAGACCTATTGTCAAGTTTGAAAGCTCTTCTTGCATTTTAGAGAACCCTCATCGATCAAACACGATAAATCACCGAGATAAATCTCTTTCTAGAGGGTTTATGATAATATCGGAGATCTGTAACTAATGGGACTCTAGAAGAGGATGGCGGAATAGTAAATAGTGGAACTTGTTGGGACTAGGTTTCTTTCTTGTTAAAAAACAGAGGAAAATGGCAGAAAAGGGAGAATAAAGGGAAAAAAAAGGTTTAAGGGTGGGGATCTATTCCTCTAATACAAGATGCAAGCCTAAAATTGGCCTGCTTGGTGGGCTATCATGGAAGGGGAATTAGAAGAATAGGGAGGTTATTAGAACAAAAATTCAGGTTGGGAAAATTAAACTTACTGTTAAAGATATTCTTGAAAGCAACTTGAATGATACAAGAAACTGAAAAAAGAAGAAAAGAAGAGAGCATACTTGTCAAGTTGACAAAGCAAGGTGAGGGGATACAGGACAAAGAAAACCAAGGCCTCGCCTAGGCTACAAGGTGACACTAGGATGCCTTGACCTGAAGAATGGTGATGATGCCTAGGCGATGCCTTGACAACTATGGAAGAGAGATCAAAGAAAGGGATAACAATATTGTATGCACTGCCAGACAGCACAAAAACTCTTATCAAAAGTCATATTCATTAATCAAATCACCTCCAATTGATTGGAAGGGATGCAGGATATATAGACCTTCTAAAATCCCTAATTTGATTCAAAGAATGACTCTTAATCACTCTAAAAAACTAAGAAAGGTAAATAAAATAAAAACAAAACTCTATCTAATTATTAACCATCCTAATATAACTCAAACAGTCAAACACTAATTTAAATATAAAAATTAACTACTAATCCCGTGTACCACCATTACCCCCACTTTATGGGCTTGTAAATTAGGCTCAATACATCAATAACACCCCCAAACTAAGAGCCTTAATGTCTACAAAATCCACCCATGGCCAAATTAAGTATTTCAAAGCTCAATTGACCCTTTTGGACAATTCTTAACTGAATCACCTGGGGGGCTTAGCAACTAGCGTTCGCTTGCCCTATAACTTCCTTGGTGGCCTTCTTAATACAAGTTATCATCTCATTCCACGTCAAATTGCTATCTCTGTCAAAACCATGCTTTCCTTATACATAATTATATAATTACCATCAATATATTATGTATATAATATATTGAACACCTAAGGTCAGCTTGACAACAACGAAATAAAGATTCAATAACGATAGAAATTCTTCTCATCTTCGGCACTCATAACCACAGAATTGAACCTTAGCCTATACATTAAAAAAAGATGCATCACTATTCCTCACTTGCATCTAGCATAAACAAGAGATCAATGAAAGGTATAAATAGGAGCGGAAATTAATCATCTATATAACAAGAAAATCCACAACATACTACATTAATCTCAGTGTAGATATTAAATAAAGTCTAAGAGACTTGAACAAATGTTTTTTAACATTTAGTTAACGACAAGGTATCTAACTGTACAAAAATGATACCATTCAGCCACTGGCAGCTGAAGACTTGGCATATTTATCCACATATCCCTGCAAATAAATAAGCAAACATTAAATTCCAGAAACCAGGACTATGTTCCAAATCTAGGGTCAAAGCATTTGCTAAAATCAGCTTTAGAATTTCAAGGCTCACCTCAACAAGCTTTGCAATTTTAGATTGGGAAGAAGATAGATATTGGTTAATCAATTCTGTTGTACCAGGAATTTGATGTGGCTGCAATGTGCTAAGGACCTTCTCAACTGCTTTTTTAACAATAGTTTTGTGCACATCCTTCCTCAGATGACCCTCACGCCAAGATGGCTTTACCAATTCCTTCACAAAATCCACAAGCGCAGCACGGAAAAGTTTAAGTGTTTTCGGTTCCTTGTTTTGAGCATCCATGTCTAATTTTTGTCGGGAATTTTGATGAAGATTTGTTTCATTGCTATGTCTACCCCCACCTGACTTAGATTCCTTTTTGTGCCTAGCATCAGTTTGATATCTAGGATTAGGATCATGACTGTTTAACTTTGTTTTTGCCACATCAACAACATGGCCATGACCAGGCCTCTCGATCTTCCCTTCTTTAGGTGTAGAAACTTTAGTCTGGTTGTCAGCAACTGAAGTTCCAAAAGTCTCAGCAGCAGCCATATGCAAGCCATGAGAATGAATATTCTTTTCCATTGAACTGCCATGGGACTGGTGGTCATAAGGAAACGAATGTTTTCCAGTATTATATTCTGGGTGATGCAACCAAGTTAAACCAGAGTCACTGTTTGTCAGCTGAGCTGACACATTCTGGATTCCTGCACCCTGACTCAAGGCAGAAACCTGAAAGGACTTTTGTCCTCCACTAGGTGGATCAATGCTATCAAGAAGGGGATCATACTGGCTTCCAGGAGACGATATACTTGTCGAACCAAAGAAAAAAGTTGGTCGAAAAGGTACAGATGGCTCCCAATCATTTGAACTAGCCTGCAGTTTATTTCCTGCAGGAAACTGGTCTGGTTCTGATCTTGAGTAAAATGGAGAGGAGGAATTTCGAGGTAATGAAGCAGAATGCGAAGTGTGATATGCCCGGTCACCCTCCAAACCACCAAAAGAGGAAGAAATATAAGAGGATGATGGTGATATACCTATGGACGGAAAGGACCGACTGTGCTGTTTCAGACTCGGTAATTCCTTCATACCTCTGTCATAAACAGAGGGATCGTTACTCCCTCTATACATACTAGATGATATAATTGAGCCACTTGAAAGAAGCCTATAATCAGGACCCAAACTGCTCCTTGCTAAAGAAGATCCTCTTAAATATTCTTCAGTAACTGACAGCTTATTATCTGACATGGCAGAAAGAGGTGCTTGACTATGATCTTCTCGAACAGAGGAAGTCCACGACTCAGAGTGATTGGCTGACCAACCTCTATTAGGAGTATCGAACTTAGGAAAACTGCCCTGAACAACAGCTGGATCATGCTTGCTGAACTCTTCTTTACAAAAATTATGCCTCGGATTCTCACTGCCCATATCTCCAAGAGAGAACTTCCCAAGATCATCTCTAGGTGAAGAAAATTGCTGGAAGTCATTGAGGGGTAATGGCTTTGACCCACTTGCCTCATGTAATGAGCCTGAAGATGGGCTGCGTCTCTGAACCGAAGAAAAACTATGCTCTTCAGGGAACTGATGCCACAAATGAGACTTTGCTGTAAAGTTATTTGTGACAGAAGAAGCCAGTGGTTCAGGAAAAGCAGAAAATTTTGGTGCATCCATATCCTGTTCCTGTCTCCAACCTGATACAGGAAAAGACTCCTATTAGAAACTCCATTCTATATCTAGAGTGTGTTGAGCATCAATACTGAAAGAATATCCTGAAATACCTGCATCCACCTTCACCTCGTTTTCAAATCTTGAGACAGGTATGTCACTCTTACCAGTGCCATCTTTTACATGCAGAAACCTACAAGAATTTCCCTTTACACACCAACCTCTAGCAAAAAAGTCGCAAACAATTGCTGGGCGCTTGTTTCCGTCCTCAAAATCAGCACCAGGGGATAAACTTCTAGGCCTTATCTGGGAAGTAGGCAAACTGAAAACTTCACAATCATCAGTAACTGGTAAAAGTACCAGACAATGCCAGGAAGAAAAGTTAACCAAAGAATTTCCATAACTTATGGACTAGATTTTTCATCTATGCTATTTAAAGGGGAAAAAACCAAGTACTTAGTGAACCAGTATGACCACACCTTGAGACACTTAGCTTCAGGTCCTTCCCTTCCTTGATATCCATCATCTTAGTGTCTTCTTCAGTATCTAGGACACCATTAGAATCTTTCATCCCGGAGCCATTACTCATCAGGGTCTCAGCAGCTACAGATTTAACCTTATCAGACAAGGAAATGGTGTTGTGACCTCCCAAGGAATCAGTCTTATTTGTATGTGCTTCATTACCAGCATGGACCTTATTATAGAATCTTGGAACATCACAAGGAGCTGCCTTATTTTGTGAGGCTTCAATACCTTTGACATCAAGAGCAGATTTTGGGACACCATTATCATTTGGGAGGAAAAATAGATTTTTATCCAGAATTAAGGCTTAAAATATCCATCATGAGCATATAATAACTATCTTCCATACCAATAGACAAATTGAATCTGCAACTACTACCTTTTATGTCACAATTATCTGTTGGAAGACTTTGTTTAGATTTTTCTGGAGTGGAGGAACCTGATCTGGAGTCCTCATCATGCCCCTCAGACTTCATTTCTTGGCTAGAATCTACACGGGATAATAGGAAAATTAATAAAGAAGCAAAACTTTCATCTACAAATGGCACCAGCCAATGCATAATACGAGTTCAGAACACATTCCGCCAGTGACAAAGAATCAGTTGTTGGAATTTGGAAATATTGAGAACTCTACTAGCCTAGACACTGAGACTATAATTGATCAACTATCCCAAAGGAGTTCTAAGGGGGGACACAAATTAGATGGAACCAGAGGACCTCGTGAAGATGGGTGGAAAACAGATGACTTATTTATCAGATGACAACAAGCTTCAAGAAATGAATATGGATCAGACCTTATCTCTGGTGTAAGAGAACATGCAGCCATCACTATCACTTCCACTTCCACTTCCAGAAAAGATGAATGCAACCAACAACTTCACAATTGTTACGAGTATCAGTTGCCTTCTATGAGCAGATGGAATGAAACGGCAGCAAAAATGGCAAAGAAGAAGGCTGATGACATCCCATATTGATTCATTTATCTTCTCCCCCCCCCCCCCCGCCCCTGCCTCCCTAATTTTTTAAGTAGGGCAATTGATTGAGCATCTTTAGTTCTACACTTACCATTTGAAACCATCTTCAAGAAATATCACTCATGATTGACGTTTATCAAGGGTACTGCTACATTAAATCATTAGTATCGGTTCAGCAGAAAATGGATGGATGGCTACATCTATTCCCTACCAGACATAATTGTCATAAAACCATGGTCTCCTGAGGATAATATCTGACAACCTCATGGGGACCACATCAAACCATATTTCCTCTGAATATAAATGTAAGTTAATGGCTACTAGACTGTCTAGACACTTAGGAAGAGTTCTAGCTTACTACTATTTATGAAGACTACCATACCAAGCTAATACCAAGAAAAGGAAAAAAACTTATAAGATATTCCTACATAATATACCCAAATATTAGTCCAAATATTTATAATACTTAAAAGTAATACTAATATTTTATTACTAATAAAAAGGGTGAACCTTGTACCAAAGGCTTCTGCACAAACAGACTCCAGTGGCAGTTATCCTACACAGCCTCACCACATCAGTCATTGCTGAGAGGCTCTTTCGATGCCCTAACCTCAAGCTACAACTGGTGGTGCCCCTACCACTGCACCAAGGCCTGCCCCTTAATACTAATATTATTACTAATATTACTAATTCCAGCCTTTCCCGGACCAGAAATTTGGTTTAAGACCAACTGTATGGAGGCTTCCAAAGTGGATCATATGTTGGTCCAGCCAGGCCATGGCTACTGCATCACTGATTCACTATACTAACACTATTATCACTATCTACTATTACCTGGGCAATATGTTCACCTGTCTTGACTCGGATGTAAAGACACAACTCCTCCTATCTTCTCCCTCTGTCTCATCTACAATGATCCTGGATTGCATTCTATTAGGGTAACGGTATAGATATTCTTCATTGTAGAAGTCTTCTTGGACTGCCTCTAGTGGTGGACATCTGACTTCATCTTCAGTGTCCTGATGGTTGGTGTCAGGGACAGCAACTCCTTTCTTTTGAGGACAGTCTCAAGCACATTATCCTCTCCGATTGCAGTAAAATACTCATCTTGGCTGCTGCTGTTGATGGGGCATTTTCCTTTTTAGTTGCCTGTTGCCCTAAGAGAGTTATTATTTCATAGAGGAAGTGTGAAGGTGGATGCTGGTGAGAATGGTTTGGCAGGTGGTGGATTCCTCCTATAGTCAGAGCCTTGATCGCCATACCTTCTCTAGATAACAAGGTTTCAGCCCTCAGGGCTTTAAGCCTCAAATATCATATACATCAGCAACCCCAAGAGCCATATGAATTTCATACTTTAAATCCAGCCTAAATCAAGTCATAGTCTGGCATTTTCTCTCCCTAATTTCTATTATAGATAATAAAGAGTCAAAATTTTGATGTAGTGTCATATAATACCTTGCTTCAAAGTATGGAACTGCTCTCGTAACCTGGATTTATAGTGATTGGGTAGGTACCTATCTTTTACTTCCTCCCTCCTCATCTGATTCCATGTTTGTGAGTTCTCTACCTTCACAATACATTCTCTTTTTCAGTTGTACTCCACCAATCCCTAGCAGCACCTACCAGTTTGGTTCAAGTAAGTCTCATCTTCCTATCTTCTATTAGATCAAACCAGTCAAAGTAATCATCTAGGGCAGATCTCCAATCATAGGCCACCTGGGGACCAAGGGAGTCATTAAATTATTTGAGTTTGAGCTTGACTTTATAATGATCTCCTAGCCTTCTTTGATTATGTCCTAATAGAAGTAGGATCCGATGTGTTCTTCCAAGTTCCAAGGTGAGTGGAGTGCGTTGATGGGGCCTTTCTTTAGGTAGTCTTTCATCCCCTTCATACCTGTCATAAACAGGGTTCTCTAGATTTTCTGGTTATCCATTCCTTCTCTATGTCCAACCATTCAAACTCAGTGTGGGCATCTCTGTTGGGACCCTCCTTAATCCTTATTTCTATGGCTTTCACTAGCCTCCACGAGAGGGGATGACTACTTGTGACTTGACTTGTGGGTGAAGAGGAGGTAACACTTCTTCTCTATGGAGTTGCTCCATTCAATAAATCCTAGCAATTAGGTCTTGCAATGTTGCTCCATGCAATGCCACCTGTGCTGAAACATCTGCAAGAGACTTCTGTATATTCTCTAGAGCCCTAGCTACTGCTGATTCATTCAATGCTCTAATACCACTATGATGCAGCCTCAATTGAATGAGGACCAATAATTCCAATATCTTAGATGACCAAGCACTAAGAAATTTTAGGGTGGGTTTCTAGAGAATTTCAGGCAGACTTGTTTAGGGTTTCTTATTTGGGTTAAAAAGGGATCAAAGGCGGAATTGAGAGCCTATATTATGCTTTCTAAAATCTGAGTGATTCTTGAAAGATAACCATTGGAATAAGTCCCCCATGGATTTTAGACATGGGGTTAGGGTGTTAGGGACCTAGGCCATCAAGGAATAAGGTTAGGGATTGGGAAAGGGGCTGGAATTGGGTCAAGTGCTGGTGTGTATCCTAGGATGATGGATCTGTAGTTTGGAGAGATTCTAATGGTTGAATATTCAAATATGGATAGAAGGCATATGGGTATAGAGAAAGGCTTCAATGGGGGTTCAAATCAAAATAGAAAATATAAGGATGGAAAGGGGAATGGAACAGCTGCTAGCTTACCAGTTTAGTTGGAGAATAAAACTTGTACTGGCATTGATATGGAAGGGGAAGAGACAGAACCAGGCAGACTGTAATGACAGCTTACAAGTCTCTTCAGATGAAAACTGGGGAATTGCAACTGGGGGCTCCTTACAACTGCTGGAGCAATCTTTCACTTAAGCAAACACAGAGGCTGTTATAAACAATCTTATTAATCTGAAATCTGAGTCACTATTATGTGTGTAGAGTATTATTATAGCCTAACAATTGCTTTTACGTGTGTAGAGGCTTATTATAGCCTAACAATTGCTTCTACGTGTGTACTTGAATAGGAAACTGTTAGGGCCCTAGGATCACACCATGTGGAGGAGAGAGTGTTAAGTGTTAGTTGAGGGGAAATAGGGGAAATTGAGAGGAGAGGGCATTGAATGTATATGAGTGGTTTTTTGGGCAGCCTTGGCTGAGGGGCAGCATTGAATGCTGTGGGGGTAGTTAGCACCATCAAAACCCAGATAATTCTAGTTGATTTCTTGGTTTTCAGTAATAATTTTGACATTGGACTAGGAGGATCTTATCAATTTGGTACCAAGGCAGTTCCAATCCGCGGGAAGAAATATGGAGACTGAATTATCCCTGTTTTCTGGTGATGGAGGTGCACAGAAATTGTTGACAGAGGTCCTGCTCTTCTGTTGGGCAAATCATGTTGGGTATGACCAGCAACTGGGAATGGCCCTCCAACATCTGGATGGAGAAGCCTTGGATTGGCTTTACCGGAGAAAATGGCCAGAATTCAACTGGTCAAACTTCAAGGAAGCCCAATGATCTTGGTAATGGGAAGGATGTAGATCCGAGAGTGGAGTTGAACATTCACCATGTCAGAACAGAGGCTAGCAATCAATGTTGAGTTGAAAAATAAAGGGGAAAAGGGGATGGAAGAAAAATGCAAAACAGAGGATGGGGTAGGACTGCGGGCTGCAAACACCGCACCTTGCCAAATGTGGAGAAAAAAAAAGAGGGCCCGGTTTTGAATCTCTACCAGACTGAAGTGGAGGCAAGTGGTAATCCCGGCAACTTGAATGGCCTAGCTGGGGAGTCAAATCCTGCAGAGTTAGGGGCTGTTGACAAAAATCTTGAGGCAGCAGCTAGGGTTGCAACTCCAACAAGAAGAAGAAGAAGAGAGATTGAAGGAGGCCCTTTTGTTCAAACCATCCCTCAGCTGGTTCATTGGTTTGGTTCGAGTTTTAAAGACCAAGGACCAACTAATAAAGGTCCAACACAAGCCCATGTGTTCGCATACTCCAAGCTTATGCCTAGGTGAACTAAATTCAAAGACTGGGACGTCAGGTTTCCTAAGACACCCCCTTGGGCCCAGCCCATTACTTTAACCCAAAGCACAAGCCTTCTCTTCATTAACTTGGACCCCAATAATTCAAATGACCAAGGTCCAAACCCAAGCCTAATCCGAACCAAAGAATCACCAAACCCGTAGTCCAACCGAGCCAATGAGGAAACCATCGTCTTCAACCTCACGCAGTCGAGACGGTGGAAGGAGGAGGCGAGATTAAGACGGATGCGGTTGAGCTGGGTGCTGGTCTCATTGCTGGCGACAAGAGAAAAACAACCGAGCACATTGCTCCTAGATCTGATGCTATTTCCCACAGATATCTCGCAGACCTGTTTTTGTCTCAGGTGCGAAAGACTGGACAGAAGTTTTGTGCCGCAATAGCAGAGGGGTTGCTCATGAGCCAAGCAAGCAAGAATTCAATGCCTCTCACTCGGTCGATTCTTTTCCCGGGGGGCCAAGATGATGTGATAGTTGTGCTTGAAGGACCAGTTATCAACTATCCTCGGGTAGCTGCTCTAAGGCTCACGGGAGGGGCAACGACGAAGATGGTGAACCTGACACTTGATGAAATCATCAAACCTACTCTTGCTCTTGGGTTAAGTGCTTCTCATGCTACACTTAAGAATCTGCTGAATGATGAAAACCAAAAGTTTTTTAACTGCCTCAGTTTGTTGGTGGTCAACAGTATTGCAGAGGTATTTTGGTCATTTTCCACCCCTAGTTCGAGTCCTATTATGCTGGAAAAAGTCACGCTAATTTTATGGAGTCCTTTCTACTTTTCTTTGCTTAGTTAGAGTCCTAGTTTGTGAGTTATTTAAGAGTTTTATTTTGATTGGGAGTTGTTTGCTTGAGTCTTAAGTTATCTTAATTAGCATGTATTTTTTAGTTAAAGCTTAATTAAGCATGTGCGTTTAGTAGATTCCAAATCTAGGTAGAGGTCTTTAAGTAATTAAATTCCATTTTGAGTGTTTTGGTCAAAAGGTGGGATCCTTGTCAATTAAGAATTCCCACCCCAAGTTAAGGTCTTTTGTTATAAATACACAAGAGTCCATGTAATTTTCAGTTATTTGATTAATGAAATTTTGAGTTGAAGAAAGACTTGAGAGAAGTCGTGGGTATCCCAAGGTGGGAGGCCTGCGGCTGGATTGTGCCAGTGTTTTCTGCAACTTTGAAAGTTCTTCTTCTTCAAACTTCAGCAGCAACCTACTTCAAGCCTCCACGAATACAGCCCTAGAGCCCCTCCCCTGCATCGTAACCCATCCCAGTCCCCTCCTTCTCTAGCATGGACCTAGAAACCACCCCAACCCGATCGCACCTACCCCCTCTCCCTTCCTCTTCTAGTTCAGCAAACCTGACACCTTCCCCTAGCCCCTTTCCCCCTTTTTCCCTGCAATAGCAGCAGCCCCTACCCCTTGGTAAACCATCTTCCCCAGCCCCTCTAGGTCCCTTTTCTCTTCCCTAGGATCGACTGCTTCTCTAAAGTTATTTTCCCCATCCTGCCCAATTTCCTTAACCCAGAAAATTTCTGCACTTCATCTTCTGCCTTGGGAGAATTCTGCAGAATTTCAGAACTCCTAAAATTTAGATAAACCAGACCTTCTTAAACCTTCTAAATCCTTGAAACCCAGTTCTGAATTTACAGAACCAGCAAAGACAGATCCAAACGCACCCTGACCGAACCTACCCTAAACCCTAATTTTCACTTTTAGTTCAAATTTCTGATCTGGAATTCTAATTACGGTGAAGTGCAGAACTGATTCCCAGTTACAACAGGGTTATCTGAAGCTCTAGAGGATCCTAAGACCCCTGAAACACCCATCCCTTTTACCAGAATTCCTGGGCGACCCTAAAATCAAGGGGAATTCCCAAATTACCCCTAACCCTAGATTCGGGTTTACATCACCTTGTATAGGGCTGCAACCGTGGGCTATAATGGAAGGAGAATTAGGAGAATAGGGAAAGGAAGAACGGGGAAGTAGAATAGGGGGAAGGAAATCTCTCAATAACAAATGGAACTCTTCAATCAATTTAACGAAAGTCCTATCCTAATGCAATCTATTTAAAGGAAATAAAATGCGAATTCTAATCAAAATCCAAAACAAAGTCTAATACCTCACGTAGGAATACTAAAACAAATAGAAGACTAAACTAAAATTGAAATGAAATACTTATTTAAGTCCAACTCTTTGTTGCAGAACCCCACAGGAACAGTTTTTAGGGTTGGACCTAAAGCAATTGAACTGGTCTGATACTACATCAGTTACTCATTGCCATCCTCAAGTAAAGGTGGACAGATCTCAGATCTGATGGAATCGCTTGGCGGGTCAAATATGGAGCGACACTTGAGCTTCAAAATAGAAATCAATGGCAGGAAAGAGAAAGGAGATGGGATTTACTCTTTACCGAAGGCAGCAGACTTTAGCAATGGAGGTAGTAGGTTGATTTTACAACCAACAACTTGGAATTACGGTTCTAAACCTAAGCATCAATACTGCAATTTGAAACAGCAGCTTTATGGGATCAATCTCGTCTTGAGAAGCTCTCCGTGCACGGAAAAGAGGAACTAATTTACAAAACGAAAATTCTGAAAATAATCTGTAATCCAATCTTTACTCTTCCATCAAGGAAGATAAAAATAACTTACATACAAAAGAAACCTGAAGTAGAAAAAGGATTACAAGTCCTAACCATGGAACAAATTTCGGTCGAAACCACCGAAATTTCGGTTTTTGAAAAGAACGAGACAAAACCCGGGTGGAATCAAAAAAGAACCAGGTCTTGATCGAGCCCTGCAAGATTGTTTCCGCCAAGTTTCCCCCTTTGAGTTTCAATCAACCCCCCCCCCCCCCAAAAAAAAATTTCATATTTTTGGCTGGATATTGAGGTTTCAACCTCTGTTTCACCCTCAGCAAAATACCCAAGCAGCTCTTAATCCTCTTGGAGCTGGTACTTCTGCAGATGGTGCTTATGTGGACGGTTTTGCCCCTGGTCCTCATGCGAGATTGATGGAGCATTTCTTGAAGCTGCAAATCCCTGCTTTCACTGGTATCTCGTCGGATACGTTGTTTCCTAACAGGTGGATCCGAGAGATGGAAAAAGCTTTTTGCAACCTCCGTTGCAATGAAGCTCAGAAGATTTTGTGCAAAACAGAGACTGCAGCATGAAGCTAATGCATGGTGGAATGCGACTAGACCTATTTGGAAGCTTTGAACCTAGTTCTTACTTGGGAAATTTTCAAGGAAGCCTTTTGCAAGAATTACTTTCTTGAGTCTGCGAGAGATGCTAAGGAAGCTGAGTTCATGGCACTCACAGAAGGGCCTAATACTGTCCTGGAGTACCAAAAGAAGTTTGAAGAGTTGTTCTTCTTTGCCCCTACAACATCTAAAGGTGATCATGAAAAGGCGAAGAAATTCTTCAAAAGTTTGAGTGCGGATTTGACGTATGATGATGAACTGGCTGAAATTTTGGACCGGAAGGATAAGCAGTTGAGAAACCGAACTATACCTTTGGTGAAGATCAGAAGGAAGAATCATTCATTTGAGGAAGCATCTTGGGAAAAAAAGGATGAGATGCAGACCAAGTTCCCCCATCTTTTCGGACTTACAGGTACGTTGTAATTTCGCGGACGAAATTCTTTTAAGGGGGGAGGGATGTAACAACCCCCGTATTTCTAACCCGGGATCCGTATTGCAAGTCCGAGAACCCAAAGGTCTAGCCGAGTAAATTTGTGGAGTGTCCGGATAGAAGTCCATGATCCATACCCTGAACCCATGGATCTGGATTCTCTTGTTGAAGAGCCTGCCTTGCTTGGTAGTTGGACCTTTGGAAGGAAAGTGGTGTCTGGAGATGTCCGGAATAAAGGTAAGACCTCCCCATATGTTGATTAGGGTTAGGTTGTACTTGGACTTCAACCCCCTAAGCAAAGCACCCTTGTATAACAATATACTAGGGGACGGTTGCTAGTGGTGGTTGATTAGACCAAGCGACCGCCCCAAGCAACCGCCTAGTCCTGGTTGCGGGGTTTTGCCCTATTTTGCCTCCAAACTTCTATAAATAGCAACCCTCGTCTATTTTACGAATATTATATTTGGGATTGCTTTTTTGGTGGTTAGGCGGCAGTAGAGACGTGTTGGAAGGTGAGCGAAGTGTTGCTAGTGATCTGGAAACTTCTCCTTTCTTTCCTAGCTGATCTGGTTGAGGTAAGTGACTCCCTGTTCACTCATTCTCTACCCTTGGCTATGATTTAACTAGATTTGTTTTCCTTTTTGGTTGTTCATGATCCTTTCATTACAGTGCCTACCTTTTTAATGCTCTTGACGAGATCAGGTTCGAAAACAAAACCCTGCTTTCGTGAAAAGGATTGATCCAATCAAGGGGAGGATTTTGGGTAACCAATTTGGTGTCAATTTTTAAGTTTTGTGTTACCCCTTGGTTGTGGTAGTGTTAGGTTTGAAATTCAAACTGTGATCATCCAAAAATCGAATCGAAATCGGATGATCAGAAGCCTGAGTCTCAGATTGAAACTCTCTGTTTTTGGGGCGGTCACTAGTGGCGGTCGCTCAACCTAAGCAACTGGCCCAAGCGACCGGTTGGTTTCCAAAGAGCAAGTAACTTCCGACTTATGTCCGATTTGATTCATTCGACTTACATATTATTATAACCTTGTTTATAGGCGTCCTCTGTTTCAAGTAAAAGTTTTATAATTGTTTCTGGTTTGCAATCTAGAGGATTTCTACTTATTTACAGATAAGGACATACAACCTCATCTTTATGAAATGATTTGAACATGCTAGTCCAATGTCTTTCACTGTTCTTTCATTTTATATACTACTGTAACCATGAATAGTATGCTGATCTTATTATATGCTTGCTGTTTGTATTGTCTTTACATATGTTTTATCAATTATGAATGTGGTATGATGATGATGATGGTTTGTGGTTCTAATAGAAAGGGTATTCCAATAGGATATCTTGGCTTGAGAAATCAAAGGGCTGTGGTATGGGACACATGCTCATTGATGCCTCCAGCACTATCATAACTATTGGATGACATACCAAGGTAGAGTCTAGAGTTGCATGGCTAGGTACCCCACATACTACTACCCTTTCGGTAGGAGAATTGAAGCCGGATGACCCGTGACGACGATGATGTGACTCTGTTTCATCCTACAGCGGTAACCAGTCGTGGAGACTCAGTGGTCCACTGTTGGTCATACAATGGTAGGGTTGCATATGTTAGGGTTGGGCTCATGGACGTCCAAGGAGCGGACCGGGAGTCGTGAGGAGTCATGAGAGCTTTCCGCCCCAACAATATGTGGATGACCATAGGGTTATGGAATGGAGTCCAATAGCGGTAGCCAGTCCGTGAGGGTTCTTATTCCTAGGTTGCGAAGGATACTGAACCAAGTTGGTTGGTGTCATAGGGGATGTATCTGGACTTCATGTAATATGTTACCATTATGACTTGCATTGGATTAGAAACCCCGACATGCGCCAGTAGTCATGCCAATGGTCGTGGTGAGAGAGTGTTGACTTAACCCCAGCCATGGTTTGAGAACCAGGTGTGGACTTACCATTTTACCCAAGATCCCTACCGAGGTAGCCAGTCCTTACCGGATCAAAGTGACTAGACCTACCCAGAGGAGGGCTGGTGTTATATATCTTAAAGAATGTCAACTGTTAGAGACTTGCATAGTTAGATCTTAGTGGTATTCATACTTTTACATTTCATACATATCATATTTGCATCTCTGATGGTTTGACATATGGAATAGAATTATTGTTGTTCTTACTGAGTTCGTTAGAACTCATTCCTTTATTTTCTATGTTATATTAGCCTGTATAGATGGAAGATACACGCCAAAAGATGGATTGGTTTCCCATAAAGGAGCCTTCTCGTATGAAGAGGATGTGGCACCGGTAATGGGAAATGGAGATAGCCTGTGCGGGAGCTTCTGCGAGTGCATGGAATGCGCTTATAACACCCATTGATAGGCGGAGGAGATAGGTTGCCAGGCAATTTGCCCATCGTATGGAGAAGAATTGGAGAACCCCTTTTTTTGATAAACATGAGAAACATTTTCTAACTTTAGAGAAAGAAACTGGAAAGAAGATCATTTAATTCTTTTTTATTGCTTCCGCTAAACTCATATTCTTTTTGATCATTTGTTCTTTCCTTGATTATTTTATTGGAGTATTTGGACTCCTGTAATCCTTTTAATTAATTATTAAACTTATTCTTGATCACGATTATCTTTACTTGCATTTATTATTATTGATGGGTAAGACCGTGGATCCTGTGACGGATCATTCATGTATGAGTTATCCACCCGACAACCCGTGGGTGCAATCCGGATCCACGGTCTTACCATCAATAATAATAAATGCAAGTACTAGATAATCATGAGCAAGAATAAGTTCAATAATTAACTAAAAAGGATTATAGGAGTTCAAATACTCCAATAAATAATCAAGGAAAGAATAAAAGAATATGAGTTTAGCGGAAGCAATCAAAAAAATTAAATAATATTCTTTCCAGTTTCTTTCTCTAAAGCTAGAAAATGTTTCTCATGTTTATCAAGAAAAGGGGTTCTCCAATTCTTCTCCATACGATGGGCAAACTGCCTGGCAACCTGTCCCCTCCGCCCATCAATTGGTGCTATAAGCGCACTCCATGCACTCGCAGGAGCTCCCGCACAAGCTACTTCCATTTCCCATTGTCGGTGCCACATCCTCTTCATACGAGAAGGCTCCTTCATGGGAAACCAATCCATCTTCCGGCGTATATTCTCCATCTATACAGGCTAATATAACATAGAAAAATAAAGGAATGAGTTCTGACGAACTCAGTAAGAATAACAATAATTCTCATCCATATGTCAAACCATCAGAAATGCAAATATGATATGTATGAAATGTAAAAGTATGAATACTGCTAAGATCTAACTATGCAAGTCTCTAACAGTTGACATGCTTTAAGATATACACCAGCCCTCCTCTGGGTAGGTCTAGTCACTTGATCCGGCAAAGACTGGCTACCTCTGTAGGGATCTTGGGTAAAATTATAAGTCCACACCTAGCTCTCAAACCATGGCTGGGGTTAAGTCAACACTCTCTCACCACGACCATTGGCATGAGTACTAGCGCAAAAGCCAAAAGTTACTTGCTCTATGTTTTTAGGGTGGTCACTAGATACCACCACGTTTCAACCTCTGTTTCACCCTAAATCAACAACTCATTTGTCAAAACTTGGGGGGAAATGCTGGAAATTTGTCGAAACTTGTCAAAACTTTGGGGGAAAATTCATGCGATTGGATATTTACATTATGTGGATGATTCCACCTATAGACACTACATGTCTCAATTCATGGATAACTTCATGGGCTACATGCCATGGCTAGCATTCATCCAGTACTTGAAGTACTACTACAAACAAAGGATAAATCCATTGGTTCCAAGCAAGCAATCAACGTAGAACTGAAGTCTGGGACATTGTAGTTGCTAGTTGGTCATTATATTTTGTTGACTTGTTGTGTATGTAATAATTCTATCAAACAATTCAAATATGTCGATGATTCTATGCCTACATGCAATACAATTTGTACCTCTTGGAACCGTCATTTGTTAGTATACTAGAATGATAATTTTTCAAAGGTTTTTTTGGCAAACTACTAGTTCCATTATGTTTATTATGCTTTAAATAGGTAGGAGGCAAGAAATCAGATGAAATGGAGGTCATTTAAGCCCCAAAACCTTACTTAAAAAGTACCAGGTTTCGACAAATTTTGGTCGAAAGTTGGAAATTTTGGTTTTTGGCCAGGTCAAAGCCAGCCTTAAAACTGAAATAGCGATCCTTGGTCCTAACAAATCTAGGAATTAGAGTTAAAAAGCAACTAGGAATCTAACTCCTTAACATGGTCTGAGATCTCGATCCCTCAAAAAACCGAGATCTCGAAGACTAACATGGTAGAAGATCTCGCTCTCGAGGGAGATCTCTCGACCATCTCGGCGAGATCTCAGTCAAGATATGCAATTTTTTTATGTCAACTCGGCGGCCCATCTCAATAGGTTTTAGGGTCCCAATTGGGCTGAAACTTGATATTTAACCTATTTAAGGCCTTTAGAATACATTGGTGGCCTTGGATATTCAGAAAACAACCCTAAGTATGATTTCTAAGTCTACCCAAAGTGTGAAACCGAAATGTTGTAGGATTAGGGAATGCAATGTTATACAACATGCAATATAGAACGTTTAAGGCATATAAATGAAAAGCAAGTGTATCAAATGCATCAAATAACCTAAATGTCATCAAAATTCCATCCATATAATTATCACAATCTCAATTTTCAAAAATAGAATAATAAAATTATACAACCATTAGAAGTTCTATTTAGGTCATTAAATCATAAGTTCATAAGACAAGCAGAGAATGATTGATCTTCCTTCGATGTTGTAGATATGCTAAGAGTAGTTGCGAGTGAAAATCCAGCCGAAATCCGCAAAAAAAAGGGCAAAAATTGAGAGTTCTAGCAAGATATGGCGAGATATAGCGAGATATGGCGAGATATGGCGAGATACGGCGAGATCTCAAACGAGATATCCCAACTCTCTGCTCTCCATCTCGTCTTGCTTCTTTGGAAAAGCGAGATATCTCACGAGATCTCGAGAGATCTCCCACCATACTAGACTCCTTAACATGGTTTGAGATCTCAATCTCGATAAGGGTCTTCATCCCCAAAAAACCACATCCTAGATCTGGTAAAAATCAACTCAATTCAACTAAAAGGCCCATCTTGGTAGGTGTTAAGGCTTAACTTAGGGTAGAATTTAGTACTTAGAGCCTATTTTAGGCCTTCTAAATACAATGATGGCCCTAGATTTGTGAGAAAACAAGTGTATATATGAGTTCCAACTCAACCCTAACATTGAAACCAATACGTTAACGAAATGAACATGGATAACCTATAACACATGGGATACATAACCATTACTTGATAAACAAAAACATATAAGTTTAAAGTCAAATAATACATCAGACATGTTTGTTGTTCACAACTTCATATTAAAACATCGATGTACTTATAAATAGGACCATGAGATTACAAAAGTAAAATCAATTACTAAGCAAATCCTTCAACGTTTGATCACCACCCCCCCCCCAAACACCCCCCCCCCACTAGTATAAACATAGTTTTCGCCTGGGGGGATGAACTTTGGGAAGAACACTCATCTTGCTCCAAGATTGGCTTAAAAATTCAGTATAACTTTGTTGTCGATGAGCTAAATAGCCAAAACACCAAAACTAGCAAAGGCAAAAGGAGTGTTGAGATATCTCAACTGGTCTCAACCGAGATGTGGTATTTTAAAGACTGGTTGAAGCTAGATCTTGCAAGATATGAGATCTTGAACCAAGATCTCAAGTCAATCAAGATATTAGCTTAGATCTTGTATTTTTCTATCCATTATCTCGATTTGCATGAGATCTCATCTCGGGGTCTAAGAAAAAGGAAATCTCGACCGAAATCCCGGCGAGATCTCACAAGACCTCAAACTATGAGGCTAAAACAACCAATTAGAAGACAAAAGGAGCAACCTTCTTCAGGGCGGATAGAACACTTACTAAACAACAAAGAAATTGAAAATAAAGCTAAGCGAATACAACTAGATTGAATTGCATCCCTAAGGATCCAACTTTAGCCCATACCTTACAGACCCTAGTCTTATTCTAAGGAGAATAATCCCAAATAGGCGTCACAACTGCACCAAACAGCCTCATCCTAGCATCCTAAAATCATAACCTTTTCTAGCTGGTCTTGTTTGTGTACTTGGACAGCCCCTAGTTGATTAAATTGAATCTAAGGCTATATCAAGTCCTACGTCTAATAGCTTTTAAGTTCTCTTTCCCATAAGAGTTTGATTCCTATTTCTAAAAGTTAAAAGGCTGACTAAAAGCCTATTTATAACCCCTTGAGATAAGAATTGATACAAACTGATTACTCGCTTCAAGCCCTATTGCTTTCTTGTGTGTTTTCGCTAACCTACTCTGGCTAATGTCAATCTTGGGAACGTAACCCCAACGATTAAATTCTTCAAGGGTTCTTAGTGAATAGATCATGCTTTGGCTGAATAGACAGCCTTCAAGAAGCCATTTCCTTTACTTCAAAGCATCTACAAGCCACCAACACTCCCCCGGGGGGTTAAAAACGCCTCAAAACAGGACAATCTTGAGGCCTACACTCCATCCCCCCTTCCTATCACCTTTTTTTTTTTTTGACTTTTCCTCCCTAAAATCCAAATACAGAACAATGACAAGCTTTGTTCCAACTAAAATGGGGTCAACTACATAGATGATAGATCATTGCCTTCCAATCAGCTTTATTTTAAGGCTATATAAGATACAAGGTCTAAGCAATGCATGTCCTTTCTCACCGCTTCTCCTAAAGTTATCCAAGGTCTGCCCCCAGGTCTTATAATTCCTTCAATATGGATTGAATCACTTTTTCATACAAAGGCATTTAAAGGCTTATGTTGAATGTGTTCATGCCACCTCAATTGACTTTCTCGTAGCTTATCATTTATCAAAGCTACTCCCATATCAGCTCTAATATGATCATTCCTTACCTTATACATCCTAGTTTTGCCACTCATCTATCTTAGCATCTTCATTTCTGCAACATTAGGTTTATCTATATGATGCTTCTTAACAAAATCAACACTCAGCACCATACATCATAGCTGGGTGTTTGACGGTCCTATAAAATTTTTCTTTGAGTTTCAAAGGAATATGTCAATCACACAAGACCCCAGATGCACCTCTCCACTTCATCCACCCTACTTTAAATCTTTGGAAACCTCATCCTTTATGTCAACTTTTTATATTATGATTGAAGTAAGGTACCTAAAAAAATCGCTTTGTGTAATGTCCTTCTCATTAAGTTTCACTACCTCATCATCCGTCCGATCATGACCAAAGTTACACATAGATATTCCATCTCCGTTCTACTTAGTTTAAAGCTTTTTTATTCCAAAGTTGCTCTCCATGATTCTAACTTGGTATTAATCCCTACTTGTGTCTCATCTATCAAAACAATATTGTCAGGCAAAAACCATACACAAAGGAACTTCATCTTGAATATCTTTGATTAAAACCCAAAAACACAGGATATAAATACATACATACATACATACATACATACACAAACACACACACACACATATATATATAAGTCCATCAACTCTATAAACGTTAATTTCTTGACCTAAAATTAAGAAATACCATGACTTAATAACCTACAATCCAAATCCTTGCAAACTTTGGGAGCATCATTGCCTCCCTATGCAGGGCATCCCCCACCCCTGAAGAAAAACAAAGAAACACTTGGTCCAAGTTTCATCAGTTTGTGAAATCTCTAGGTAACCCAAACACATTAATTAGGTTTATCCTTTCTTTCAAGAAACCTCCCTTTAACCTATAAACCCTAAACTAATTCACCCTAGCTGAAACCATCTAGTTAGCATTTCCATCACCAGCCACAAAGACCACTAAACCATAACCCATCAGATACCACACCACAGAAACCTGTCTATACACCATAACCAACCTACTAAACCTAACCTGCTTTGTCCCAAAGTTGGTCTGGTCAAGAACTTTGAAGAACTAGCTACTAGTTGGTCACCTAACAATATAGAAATAAATCAGGAAATTAAGAGGGAAAGAAGGGGGATTGGGGGTTGACATCCTTACCACCCTAGCAGCTTGTAAAGGCAGATCAGTTAGGATTGATTCCACAGTTAGAAACAGTGAGTTAGGGTTTTTGAACCACTTAAGCACCTAAGAGAACCTTCTGGACTTTGGACCACCAAGGCAATCATGGACTTCAATCACCATTAGTGAAAGCCTCCATGCAAGGATTGAACTCTAAGGCTTGCTAAAGAAAATTTTCATACACATAAATTCAGTCTTTACTCATCCTCAAAGGGGGTATAAATAGAGTTCTTAAAGGTTATGATTGCATTAGGAAAAGACTTCCAGAAACTTACTAGAACTTGAAATAGAACTACTCCTAGACATAGGAAATTAAAGATAACATACCACTGCTTTTCCTCTCATCTGTGAAAGAGTGGGGATGGTCCCCAAAACTTATAATCAACAATAAAAGCCCTAATGATAAAGACTCTTCTATCCTTAAAGTTAAACTGAACCAAAATTGAACCAATAGATGAATAGAATTGAATGGTAGAATTAAAAATGGAGAATTTAGTACTCAATTCGTGTACCCAACTTTTAGGTCCATGAATTGGCTGATTACAAAGAAACCCACCCAATGAAGGCCCAATCTATACATTTACCAACCTAAAGTTGTTTCTTACCAAAAAAAAAGGCCCCTTTTGGCTTCTCCCAACAAATTTCTTAATCGTATGCAAGTGTCAACCAACCAAATACATTAGGATACTTTTTTGACAGTAATGACTCTTTTTTGATAGTGTAGCACATTGTCAAGATTAACCACTAATTTTCAAGACCTATACTCTAAGTTGAAAACACACTCCAACACACTAACCAATGAGACAGACAACTACCCTCTTGATAAATTATAATCTGTTTGAAATCATATTCAAAAGCCAGGGAGAAAAAAAATTATACTCCACATGTTATAATAAGTATGAAGTGGCTACCAACATATTTTGAGTACAAGGGAAGGGTACAATCTTCTACACCCAAACTTTCTAATAATTAGTTTAAGGAACTTTGCATTAAAGTTAAGATCATCCATGGAGTCATCAGCATTTAGTGAGTCCACAGTTATAACTTGGACTCATTAGCATTTAGAAGTCCACATTCATAACTCATTTTGAGTTGAATTCCTATTCTATAACATTTTTGCCAAGCAGTTTCACCTAGTCAGGTTTGATAGTTGAAATTTGAACGGATTATTCTCATCAATGTGAACCACAGTTGAAGTATTTCCCTACCTTTGATGCTGCTATATGCTGTTGTTACCATCATAGTCGAAAACTGAATACTTGCTGCTTCTGAATTTAACAATACATTTGATCCCACCCTCTTGTTATCTGCAATAATTTACTCTGATCATCTAAGGAGTTCATCACATGATATCAGCAGACATATCAGCTCACTAAACAGCCGATCAAGCTTCCACTAAAACAACAAACACTGCCTGCCAGCATATGGCCATGGTACTATGAGAGAGCTTACCCCGTCAGTATAAACAATCCAGTTCAAGGCACCATTTAATTACATACCTATACCCTGCTAAGGGCACTTTTTTGTTTTGCTTTTTCACTTTTTCACTGCTGCTCGGTTAGTAGAAGACTAATGACTAAAGTAGAAATTTTCACCCAACTTCATGATACAGGTCTCATCAAAGATAAATTCTGGATGAGCTATTGATTTAGTTCCTCCCCAATCCACCCAGTGCCTCTCCAGGAATTGCGTTTGATTTTCATGTTGGCATATAACAGATCGATGTAAAGATGATGACTCAGATAGCCCATTTTCTTTTGAGACGATTGTTTAGCATATTTGAACCTAATATATTCTTTCTCATGAGTCCATACAACATTGAACCGATTAAAAAATATTCACGTAACCAATGCGGCTTTATCTCCCTAATCAATTAGCAATCACACCGAATACAAAAACAATGAAAAACGTTGACAGGGGAAAGACAGACAAGACGCAACAAAACCATCCAAGAATCCAAGAATTATTTGAATTTCAGAATGCGAAAACAGCTAACTATCCATACCATCGCCAGCGACGGCTTCCGAATCAGACAAATCGACAACTCTTTCATCTCCGTTATCAGAATCTCCTTCTTCGTCTTCCATCTCCTCGCTGACTGCATATTCATCGCCGTCGTCATTGTTTTCGATTTCGGAATCAGAACCCTTGTCAGAGACTTCGGCGGTGCCTCTCAAATCATCGCCTTCAGAGGATGAGGTAGAGGAGGAGGAAGGCATTGGTTTGAAATCCACTCTCGGCTGCTCCGCTCTGCTCCGCTCCGTCTGTTTGTGTCGCTCCCTCGCTCACTGGGTCTGCCCTTCGCAAAAGTTGTGTAATATTATGAATTTATGATGCGGTCTGGGAAAACACCACTTAAGGGGAGCATATTCGTCTCTACGGGTTAACTTCGGACGTTAACGAATGAAATACACGCACGCCAGACCCAGAGTAGGGTAAGCAGCAGTATCTCAACAGTACAGCCATACATAATACATGTATGATGTATGATGTGTCTATGTGATTCTACTTTTCTTTTTCTTTTTCTTTTTTTACTGTTTTTTCTTTTACCTTTTTTATTTTTTTTTAGGGTGTTAGTTTGGCCCAGATCAACCCTAAGCCAAAATAGGGCTTGGACTCAAGATTTTGGCCCTAAGGATGAGTTAGGGTCAAGGGCGGGCCTAGGATTACTCTTTGGCCCGCCGGGCTTGTCCCTACCCATCCCAGATATTTTGCCCTAACCCTAGCCCTAATTTTGGCTATAATTATGGCCCTAATTCTAGTCCTAAATTTGTCCTTGGTGTTTGATCTCAATGAATTATGAACATGGACAAGAATATGGCCAATCAGGGCTAGGGCTAGGGATAGGGCCAGAGATGGAGCTAATTAGGACCAAAAATAGGGCCAAAATGGATTTGACTTGGACACTGTAGGGCTAGGGTTAGGGATAATAATCATTGGCCTTGATTAGGGTCAAAGGCGGGAATGGACTTAGATTAAAATACATAGGGCTGAGCTTGGGATTACAAAAGCCCGGCCCAGCCTGACCCTGCTACAACCCTATTTTTTAGGGGGTCTGCTATGCAGTAGCAGACCAGCTTCAATTAGTTTTGATCCAACCTCAAGAGAACCAGTCCTATAGGATTTGGTCCAACTTGAGTTGGACTAATTAAGTATTCTATATTATAGTTTTCATGTTTAGATAAATAGGAACTGCATTAAGAAGTGTAAATTATTACTTCTAGCAGCCTGGTGCCTCTTGTCCTTTCGACTAGATGAATGCCATGTGGATTAGTTAAATCTAAATTCTTGGATTTTGCACGTGCATAAAAACAAAACTAATCCATCGTTATAGATTTACACATTTTAAGTGTGATTTTATGGATGTGCAAAATTGATTGGTGTGAATTTAAATAATCCACATGGCCTTCATCCAATGGCTAGAAAGACATGAAACTTAGGAAAGATGGACATAGATAACCTCGAGGGGTGGCTCAGTTGGCAAAGCCAAACGCTTCCACGTAGGAGGTTAGAGTTCGAATCCCCTCGGGGCCAGGGGCGAAGCCCCGCCTATATTAATTATATAAAAAGCGCCTTGAGGATGTAGTCGTGGTGCGCGCAAGCTGACCCGGATGAACCTCATTTCCCAAAAAAAAAAAAGATGGACATATATGATCCCAATTCTTGTTTAGAGGGATTTTAATGGTGGGTGGAATTTTTGTAGAATAGTTGCACAGATTTTCCCACCTCATGTGTGTAAAACTACTTATTAGATTATATGGTGTCATATTAATTTTATTTTGCTACTCTATCCTGTCTCTGGCCCATCTCTTTGCAAATCCCACCCTTTACTAATGGGTTGCATATATTATAAAACTTTGAGGAAATTTTGCAAAAGTTTTTCACTCTTTCACCCTAGTCCACTAACACTTTTGAGTCTCACAAGTTGTAAACTTCTGCCACTTCCTCCCCTCTAGTCAAACATATACTTAAAGAACTATAGGTTAAAGATTATTGAAATAAGCTTTTTGAAAAGTATTGGACACAACCAAGTCCCACCTTTTGTTTGGTTTGAGAATGGATCTTTTAACCTCTGCTGCCACACCCACCCACCTTCTTTGTAAGCAAAATGTTTAACTAATTGTATTTTACACTTCGATTCCAACTCTAAAATGACTTGTAGTTGTAGCATATTGAAGTGTTCCAACTATAGAACCTATATAAGTGAGGATTATCCATTGAATCACTACCCGAGCAGGACAATTTTAATTCAAGCAATCATCGAAAAAGCTGTGGACTTTGCTGATAGCATATCAGGTTTTCGAAGAAGATCTTTGATGTACTTTGTTTCAGTATCATATCCCCATATGTTGTTTGTTTTACCTCCAAACCAAGGAAGTGATTAAGTTGACCAAGATCTTCGAGGAGAAACTTATTTCTCAAACAATGATTAAATTACTAATACATCACTACCTGTAATAATTGTATCATCAACATAGACCAGAATTGATATGGTATGCTTTAACAGTGATTGAGTGATTCTAATGAAGAAAGATGAATCATAGTTGAACTAAGAACAATGGAAAACGAAGCCTTAATTAATTTCCTAAACCAAGCTCTTGGAGCCTCTTTAAGCCGTAAAGATCTTTTTGGAGTATCCATACCAATATTAAATTTGGAGACTCAAAAACCAAATAGTTGAATCATGTATATCTCCTCTTGCAAACACCATCTGAAATGCATTATTGATGTCCAATCAACAAAGACATGAACCTTTTTACCACAACTATTGAAACTATCCTTACTATTTTTTGTTTTATCACTAGACTGAAGGTTTTATTATAGTTTAAACCTACTTCTAGAATCATTTTGCTACCAAACGTGCCTTGAATTTTTGAACAAGTTCATCTAGATTCTCTTTAATTCGGAAAACTCCATTTGTAGCCAATTGCATTCCTTATTTGGTGGTGAAGGAACAAGGTTGCAAGTGCTATTCCTCTGCAATGCAATGAACTCCTCTTGCATTAATGCTTGCTTCCAGTTAGAACCTGCTAAGGCTTTTGGAATAGTCGTGCTCAACTGCAATAGTAAATACTTTTGGTTTGAAAATACCCTCTTTGGATCATGTTGTCATATGATGACCAACAACTAAATTAACAGAGCTCAAAATTGGTGAAGTGGTAAGAAGTCAGTAATATCAAGAGGATCTTCTGTAGCACCAGCTTTACGAGCTAAAACACCTAAGTCATAACTTGATGTAAAAGTTAGATAAATGCATATTAATAATAATGAGAAGTTATGGGGAACCATTGTGAACATTCTAACAATTTTGTAAGTTTTTGAGGAATGACAAGAAATGGGATGTCAGAAAACACTAGATGTATGCATGGCTAGGGACAAGTGTTTTTCAGATAGAAAACCTAGAAGCAAATGGAACGAGATGCTCATCAAATCTGACATCTCTTGAGAGAATCCAGACATCTGAAGCCTTTGTGGTCTTACCTGTATCCTATAAATGTGCACTATCCATATTGGAACTTGATAGTACCATATATCCTAAGATGTGGATAAGTTACAAAACTCTTGCCATTGGTCTTATGCCTTGATTTAGTTACCTAAAGTAACAACTACTTCATCAAGTGTGTGAGGTTGAAGGCAGGGATCATTCCCGGGTTCTTGCATCGTCAGCCTCTCCCATCATTTCGCTTGCAACGAAGCTCATCCTCAGGTACAGTGCGCAACTTAGCCTCCTCATTTTCTTCCTCCCAAGACGAATTCATCCTGTAATGTGCTTCGCAGATATTCTGTGGCCTTAATCTCGGCTTCCTCTGATGCCCTCTGCCTTTCATCTTACCGCATTGCACCTCATCCCCTTCCGATTCTATGAGCTCAACCGAAGCAGTGTGAGTTTCAGCTTTCATCTTTCAGCAGCGTTTTCTTTTCTGGTTTTTTTTTTTTTAAATAATATTATGTTTGCTCATAAACGTAAACTTGTTTATGGAATGCAGAATCATATTTTGCAATTCCTTGCTGCTTGTTGTTTTGATTTGTTTTGGTTGAGTTGGACAGGTAAAATCGATTTCCTCTCCCACCCAACCGTGGAGTTTCTTTTCTTAGAGGCCTTCTCTATTAATGCTATAATTTCTGAATTTGCAGAACTTAAGTTTCTGAGTAAAGTTTATATGAATTTGATTGCGCTCCCACCCAACCATGGAAGTTATTTTCTTAGAGGCCTTTTTCCCTTATTGTAACGAAATGTGGTGCATTGTCAAATATGAATTTTCCCCTTCACTCCTTTGATTAATGAATTTATTTATTGTTTAAAGATAAATAAATAAATGAATAGAAAATTGTGATCTAATTGCTGGTGGAAGACATTAGTATGTTCATATTGTTTGGTTGGCTTTTCTTATTTATTTTAAAGAACCTTTTTTGTGTAGTCACAGTTGCAACAAAAGGAATTAAGGGTGCAAGATATGAGCATCTGATTAATGCTAAATCACCTGGCAAATCAGTTTCATGCCTTTTAACCTGGGGAGGGGGGAATATTGCACATTTTCTATCATTACTAATATGTACTGTAGCTAATTAATATTGTTGCTTTGATGAATATATACGATCCAGTTTACCATTCAACTGGCCATTTTCTTTTTACTTTTTTGTTATTCCTAAATATTAATTATTCTCCTGTTCAGTTGGTAGCTTTGCTCAGAAGAATTCTGAGGCAACTCGAAGTCTGGCCGGCCGCACAAGAAGATAATCTTGAAAAGGAGTTGGCAGAAATTCAAAAGGTCTTGTTGTTAATGCAGGTGAATCTTACATCCAAGATTTGTTCATGAACTTGTTTTTCTGTAAAAAAAGATGATTTTTGGTCTTAGGGAAACAGGTTGATAATTTTCTACTTATAGAAATATCTTATCAATTTAAGAGCTCATGATTCAATTGCTCAGTATTTGTATTGCATTTTTTTTGTTTAAGAAATATTCTAGTTTAGATTGTATGTACTTGGAAAGCTTGTAGATTTTTGCACCCTCTCTCTCTCTCTCTCTCTGTGGTGGTTTAGTTGTGTATCTGCTGGATAATATTGATTCGTTTCCTGTTTTAGTTTTGCACCTTTCTTGTCCAATTTGTGGATGGAATTGGTGCAAGTTTGGAAGACATAGTGTCAATCATAGTTGTCATGGTGCCTAGGCAAGCAAGGCATTCCAGAGGGAGCGGAGGGCGAGGGTGGTAAAAGATCGATCAAGATGACACTGACCAAGGCTACAAGGTATTGCCTAGGAGACAAGGCATGCAGCACCTGGATGCCCAGGCACTGACAGATTGACAACTATGGTGTTCATTTTTCTTCATGCAGGCTGACCAACAGCCTCAAGTTTAGATGCTTGTAGAAAATGTGCTGTGTACCATATATGCATTCACAAATGTGAATTGCTGAACACTTTTATTGTGGAACAGTATCAAACTCACAGTAACTTCATCTGATTGGCTTAATTTCTTAGTCTATTAGAGACTGACCGTAAGAGAAATCCTGTCTTAGGAGGCACTTTGTAGTGAAAGAAACATATTCTAGCTCCCAGGTTCTAGTGAGATAGATATTTTACTTTGCCAATTGAATATCTGGATGAGGGTAGGCAGTTTTTTTTTTTCACCCTTGATATGAATCTTACTGACATAGTTCTTTTGAAACTTCCCATTTTCATTCGTTGAGTAAACTATACAAACTGATCTTGACACATCATAATTGAGAATTTCCATGTCCTAAAAAAACATGCTTCTGTGTCATCTGATGAAATTTGTCAATGTCATGCACACATCTAAGACGAACGATTTTTAGTGCACCTGAAGAAATATAGGGGCTTAGATAATGCAAACACTATAACTTTATGGTCTAAAACATGGAGCTGATCAAGCCAAGAGGTTGCATTTCTGGTCCTAGTTAATCTAGAAGAAAAATTAAAAAATAAAAGAGCATACCCAGTGCACGAGGTTAAAATCATTGTGGGTCAGGGGGATAGTGCATGCAGTGATGCAGCCTTACCCATGCTTCTTTCTCAGTGAGACTGTTTCCAAACTTGAGTGAGTACCCCCTTTTATCTAGGGGCAAGTATAAAGAACATAGAATCATACAGAAATGTGGGAGGAAACCATAAATCTGATAATTATTATGTTCTTTTACTTTGAAATTGACATCTTTTGTAACGTTATATATAGCATCAAGAAATCTCAGCGTCTGGTAGACACTTCAAAAATTTTATGATCTTCAATGTCCAGCATTCATTCTGAGAATTGTTAGATTAGATTCTTTAAAATAATTATAAGAAATGCCAACCAAACAATATGAATGCATCGACCTTGAAGGAATCCATTCTGATTAAATGAGATTAGATTCTTGAGCAAAGGTTTAAGCATACTTATGATAACCTTGGAAATAACTTTATAGCAAACATTACATAATCCTGTAGGTCTGAAGTCCCCAACTTAGTTTGGAGAATCAACTTTAGGAACTAATGTGATGTATGTATGATTTAGAGCAGTGGAGAAGCTATCAGTCATAAAGAAATCTTTGACAAATTTGACTATGTCAGACTCGCATGTACCCAATATCTATGAAAAAAGATACCTAAAAACCCATTAGGGCCTAATGCTTTGTATGCTCCAATACTGTATCGCCTCATGAATTTCCAAATCTGTAATTGGTGCTTACATAGTCCTGCTTCCCTCTTCTAAAACTTTTCCTGCGATGTGACAGAAATATGAATTTTCTATGGTAGGAGAAGAAGAGTTGTATATAGTCTTGAAAATGAGAATTAAAAGCTGCTGCAATATGCTCTGTATCTGAAACATGAAGACCTTCATGATTGAGCTTTCTTATTTTGTTAAAAGCCCTTGGTTTGAGAGTGCTGAGGTGTAAGAACCTCACGTTCTTATCACCTCCCTTGATTCAATCACACTTCAATTTGTCATGCCACATACTCTATTGTTGATTCATAACCAGTCTTAAATTTACCAGAAGTTCACTTTCTATTATGAACCAATTTTCTCATTTCTTCTTTCCAAAGGGTAAGATTTGTTTTTCTCCTCTTTAGTTCCCACCATCGATTTGTTCCAAGAGATGAGAGAAGAGCTAAGATTTGAGAGCTTTTTGGACAAAGTAGTCGTTCTTAATGTCATTGTTCTTACATCATTTATAAAAATTGTTTTTATACTTGAGAATCTGCTTAGAATATTATGATCTAGATGTGATAAATTTAAGATGATATACATTATCTGAGGTCTCTTGGTTATATGTTAACTTTAATGCTTCTCAATTGAATGTCTATTAATGATAAAGTTAAGTTATACATGTACAGGTTCCTATTTATACATATTTGAGAGATTCATATTTTATGCTAGTTTCATTAAATGGATAGGCATTGGATTACACAGTCATGGGACCCTGGATACCGTGTAAAAATTGAATATATAAAGGGTATCAAACAATTCTTGGATTTTGCATTTTCACAAGTATTTACTTTGGAGAAGGTTGTATGCCCATGTATAAATTCCAATAATCGGTTGCCAAGAACACGGGCTGAAATGTTTGAACATTTGATATGTGATGGAATTATATGGAACTACACAATTTGGTGTTTCCATGGGGAAGAATTTGCAAATGTTGAAGAAGACAACAATCAGGTAAATGTTGAAGAAGACAACGATATTGATAACATGCATGTAAGTAATGATGGGGATAATATGTCTGGAGGAGTGGGGGTTAATGCCACATTGGATGTAAGTAATGATGTAGATAAATTTGAAAGATTGGTGCAAGATGCAGAGATGAAATTATATCCTGGATGCAAGGAATTCACCAAGTTGTCTTTTATTGTTGAACTATATCATATAAAATGCTTTTGCAAGTGGAGTGATAAGTCATTTTCTTTATTGTTAGATTTATTAAAGAAAACACTTCCAGAAGATAATGCTCTACCAAAGTCATTATATGAGGCAAAGAAGATAATTAAGAACCTAGGGCTTACTTATAAAAATATTGATGCATGCCCTCATGATTGTATGTTGTAATGGAAGGAGGCATCCAATGCTAAATCATGTGTAAAATGTGGCACTTCAAGATATGACCCTGATAATAATAAAGTTCCAACAAAAACATTACGCTATTTTCCCTTAAAACCAAGATTGCAGAGATTATACATGTCATCAGAAACATCATCTGCTATGGTTTGGCATAAGGAACATCGTATTGATGATGGGAAAATGCGTCATCCTGCAGATTCAGAAGTTTGGAAAGATTTTGATAGAAGAGAACCATCATTTAGTGAAGACCCACGGAATGTTAGACTCGGCCTGGCAAGTGATGGATTTAATCCTTTCAGTTTGAGAAGTGGTAAAAACTATAGCACATGGCCCGTTATTGTGGTCCCATATAACTTGCCACCATGGATGTGCATGAAACAAACATCTTTTTTGTTGACATTGTTGATTCCTGGACCCAAAGAGCCTGGTAATGATATTGATGTGTTTTTACAACCATTAATAGATGAGTTGAAAGAACTGTGGGAAGCTGGGGTTGACACCTGTGATGCATGTAAGAAAGAGTCATTTCGACTGCGTGCATGTCTTTTGTGGACCATAAATGATTTTCCAGCATATGCTAATCTATCAGGTTGGAGCACAAAATGTGCATTTGCTTGCCCATGTTGCAATGAGCTTAAAGAGTCAGCTTGGTTAAAACATGGTGGGAAGTATTGTTACTTAGGCCATCGTCGGTTCCTTCCCTCAAATCATAAATTTTGAAAAGATAAGAGATGTTTTAATGGATCAACAGAGTATAGGGATGCACCTCAACCTCCTTCAGGAGTTTTGGTGCTAAACCAATTGGAGGGTGTTGATTTCCCTGCATTTGGTAAGGATCCTGTGGAAAATGATGGCAAAAAGAGAAAAAGAGCTCGAGTTCAACAAAATCCATTGCCATTGAGTTGGAAGAAAAAATGTATCTTCTTTCAATTACCATATTAGAAAGATAATCTACTGCGCCACAATCTAGATGTAATGCATATAGAAAAGAATGTATGTGACAACATTATTTATACATTGTTGGGCATTAAAAAACTAAGGATCACATCAAAGCTCGTCTAGATTTGAAAGAAATGGGAATTCAGCAAGCTCTTCATCCACAAATGATTGATGGGAGGACTAATAAAATGTTAATACCTCCTGCATGCTACACGTTGTCAAAGGAAGACAAAGACATATTTTGCACTACCCTAAAGGGATTAAAAGTACCAGATGGTATGCTAGTAATATCTCACGTTGTGTGAATATTAAATAGATGAATATTTTTGGTACAAAGAGTCATGATTGTCATGTTCTTATGCAACAACTACTTCCTTTGGCATTACGAAATATATTGCCAAAGCATGTTAGGGTGATATTGATTGCAATATGTGGCTTCTTTAAGTGTTTGTGTTCTAAAGTTGGTAAAGCAGAAGACTTTAAGAAACTTGAATCAAGTATTGCAGAAACACTTTGCCAACTTGAGAGGATTTTTCCTCCATCATTCTTTGATGTAATGGTATATCTTTTCATTCATTTACCACGGGAAGCATTGTTAGGTGGACCAGTACATTACCGATGGATGTATCCGTTTGAAAGGTTAGATAATATTACATATGATGTTATTTTTATCTAATCTCTTAAGCTTAACTATGGGAATGTGGAATAAATTATGTATATGTTTTTATTTGAATAGATTTAACAAAAGACATAAAGACCATGTGCGAAATGCAGCTCGGCCAGAAGGTTCCATTACACAAGGATCCATTGCAGATGAATGCCTGATCTTTTGTTCCAGGTATTTGGGAGGTGTGGAAACAATGGTAAATCGTCCAATAATGAATAATGATGATGGGAAAATGGAAATAGACAAGTCTTCTGTGTTTTCATGCTTCAGTAGACCACTTGGGAAGCTTCAGTTGCTTCGGCTAGAACCAAAAGAATTAATTCAGGTTCATCGATATGTATTGATTCATTATGATGGCATTAAGACGTATCGAGAGTAAGTGCATCAGTTACTTTATTATAACTTTTCATATTAATGATTATATTGAGTGATATGACTATTAATATTATATTTTATAGGCAACATCTTCAAGAACTTAAAAGAAAGATGGGTCATAAAGTACATGAGCAAGCCAGATTGAAAGTACATGTAGAATCATTTCCAAAGTGGTTTAGAGACCAAGTAAGTGTAATGATTCTAATGGTAGATAGTTCTAATAGATTAATTGTAAGTTAATTATACAAATAACAAATAATTCTTGTATTGGGTAGGTTGATCATCTATGCCAATGTGGGGAAGAGGTACCTGACAACATTAGATGGTTGGCTAATGGTCCAAGTTGGGAATACAAAAGCTACAATGCTTACATTATTAATGGTATAAGGTTTCACACAAAGGATCGTGAAAAGAGTTGAAGAACTCAGAATAGTGGTGTCTTGGTAACAGCGGTAACTCATATTGTTGCTAGTAGTAAAGACCCAAGGCCTATAAAAGGAAATGTCGCTTATTATGGCATACTGAAGGAAGTTATTGAGATAGAATATTCAGCAAATCTCAGAGTTGTTTTATTTCGTTGTGATTGGGATGACATTGAGAGAGGAGTGAAGAAAGATGATAATGGGTTTACCCTTGTCAATTTTAATTATTTGATGCATTCTGGCAAAAATGAGATGGATGACCCATTAGTGTTCCCTACACAAGCAGAGCAAGTGTTTTATGCACCGGACCCTTTGAGGCCTGATTGGTTGGTTGCTTTAAAATCATCAGTACGTGATAATTATGATATGGAAGGTGATGTCACTGAAGATACAAATCAAACATACCAACAACTCTCTCTTTTAAATAGTCAAAATATTGGACAAATAGTTGTTGGTGATCCCAGTCTTAACTGGACAAGAACAGATGTGGATGGAATAATAGTTGACACCCCTGTGGAGTTGCTCAATACAAACCCAATTTTAAATTAGAATATGATTAGACGCGTTTTTGAACTACATAGTTTGTGTTTTGTTTTTCAGTTGTAAGTAGTTTACTTTCCTTAGTATTTCATTTTCCAAGTTTCCTAATGCATTTTTTTTGTGTGCAAGATATTATATTCAAATTTGTCTTTGTTGATACAACTCAATCACCATCTTATTCTAGTTGCTTGCTATTTGAATGTCTTTTATAGTTCCCTATTATGTTGTAATTGATTGTCTAATGATAATATAATGTTATACATCTACAGGTTTTTCTTTGTTAGTGTTTCACTTTGTGACTTTTAATGGATCCAGTGGATTTTGCTCCTTCTTCAAGCACTTCAACTTCAACTCTGAGTGAGGATGCTTTTGATATGCTTATAATTTTTAATTTATTTGAATTATGTGCCTTTGATTTGTTTTTCATATATTGGAATTCAATTGTAGGGAAACGTCACAAGAGGGGTCCAAATGTGTCTTTGAAGACGCGAAGGATGGCTCCGGAGGAAATAAAGCAAGTCATAGTTAATGTATATGGACAAGGGGAGGATGGCTATGTAGCAGAGTTCATTACTTACCTAGGGACAGAGGTAAGAAGTGCTTTGAACCTCCCCTATAACTATGACGATTGGAGGAAAGTACCCATTCACTACAAGGAAGCGTTATGGAATAAAATGCAGGTAAAATAATTAACAATCTTACCTACATTAGTACCTACATTAGTATTTACAATTAAGATGTTCCTTTTTTGAAAATAATTATTTTTTCTTGTAGAAGAAATATCAAGTGGATGCTTTGGGTAAGAAATGGGTATTTGTCAAAATGGGGCTGCAATGGAAGGCCTTTAAAAGGAACTAAGAAAAGAGTTTTATGATGATGTTGGTAGTATTGATGATGCAATCAATAATTGTCCAGCGGTGGTTCCATTAGATCAATGGAAAGAACTTATAAACATATGGAATAGTGAAAAGAACACGGTAAGAAGTCATTTATTTGTGAACATACATTTTATAAGTAAGAGTCAATGTTATACAATGTTAATCTTTTAATTGTTTTGTTATTATGCAGAAGATGTGTCATGTTAATACTGACATCAGAAAGCTCCAAAAGATGACTCATACTTGTGGTCGAAGAAGCTATGCACAAAGATTTCGCATGAAGGCACGTTTCTGAAATGTCACTCTATTTAAATTATTGTGAACATGTATGCAAACTATTAGTTAACATTTTTATCTTTGTTTATTTATTTATTTATTTTTTGTTGGATTTCTTTAGAAAAAGGAGCATCCTGAAGGTTTGGACCCTACAAGGATAGAGATGTTTTTCGAAACACATACAAGGAAGGATCAAACTCCTGTTGATCCAACTTCAGCTGAAATAATGGTATGCATTTATGTATCAGATTAATGTCTGCATGAATGATATGATATGATATTGGAGTCTTTAGTGGGCTAACTTGGTTGAGAAATGTTTAATGATCAGAGAACGATAAATGAAGAGTTGGCTAATTTGCCTGAAGAGAATCGAAATGACGTTCCAGTCCTAGAAAGTATCTTCACCACTCATTTGGGACTAGATACCCATGGTCGGGTACGTTTGTTAGGAGCGGGAGTAAGTCCAAAAGATTTAGGGCTAACAAAAACCCAACAAAACAAGGAGTTGGATGGTAGACTTGCAGAGTTAAGTAAAAAACTCCAACAAGTTGAACAAGAAAGAGAAGAGGAAAAGAGACAAAGAGAAGAGGAAAGAGAAGAGGAAAAGAGACAAAGAGAAGAGGAAAGAGAAGAGGAAAAGAGGCAAAGAGAAGAGGAAAAGAGACAAAGAGAAGAAGAAAAGAAATTAAATGCTCAAAAGTATGATGCAATGCAAGAGAAATTGGAGTTATTAACAAAATTGATATTTGACAAGAATTCTGTATTAGGTAATGATAAACCATTATGTTTCATTTTACCTACATATAATTTAGCTAAGAACTAAGTAGGTATAATTGATTTGAAAATTAACTTTTATTTATGTTGTAATTGACCAACAGCTAATCAAGTTAAATAGGAGTGTAGGTTGCACATAAGTACTCACAGTTCTTGTTTGGTAAGACATTATTCATCATTACTTTTTGTGCTTATCTAACTTGCATAAATTAATTTATTAGTTGCTTTATTTTACTAATTGGTGCATTTTCATTGCAGGGAATAGGTCTCTTGGTCATAATTTTTGGTGTTGGCATTGCTACACGCTCTATCTTCCATATTAACAATTATTGGATGAATTACTTTTCATGTGGTTTTTATTTTTAATAGAATTATTGTTCTTGTGGATCTTTTTGGAGATATAATATTCACGTGAAGAATCTTGCGTTCTTTTCCTTTTTTGTTCTTCTTCTTGTGGGTTTTCCTTATTTGTTTTGATGTTTATGTTAAACAAATTAATCTTTCAAGATTCGCTGATTCTTTTTTCTGCTTTATTATTTATTATTATTATGTCTTTATGTCCATTTTGATCCTCGTGTATTATGGTGTTCCCAAGGATCTGATCACCTGTTTGACCACCCTGTACCTTGTATTTGCTCTTATCTTCAGATTTGATTTAGCTTCTTGGTAAGTCTGATCAAGATTTGAAATGGGTTTCTGTTATTTTTGCAATTTCATGTATGATTTGTTCTGATCACTTACCCAACTGATTTAGTTTCATTTGTGTTTCTGTTTAATCTTTAGCTTCCATGAAGAGTTCAGGAATGCAATGGCCTTTCTCAAACAAGGTATGGTATTTGATCGAATGACGGATTCTGCATCTATTTCCAAGATTGTTTAATTAGTTGGTCAACAGTACCTCAAACCAAGATAAGTTGCTGTAATTTCCCCCCTCCTAGAAAACCCAGAAATTAAATTTATGAATAATGAAGGTTGAAAATTTTAGGAACAGTTGCACCACCTATTGGCCATTGTTGTCCTTGTCATTACCTTTTTAAGTTATGGACCATTAAGTGGTTGAAACCCTAGAGTGCCAACTTTAAGCTGTTCTGTTTTTAAGCTGTTCCAACATCTTTGTGATCGAGTTTCAGATCTGAGTTGGTGACTCTATCAAGTGCTTTTGTAATTTTATAATTTGAAAATTTTGGATTTTCTCTTTTCATGCAGGGCTGCTTTTGAGAAGGAAATTGGAGTGTTGAGTTCCACCAAATCTGTCACCAAACTTCCACCATAACTCCATTGTCCTGATGGGTTATACAGTTTATACAGTTTCAAGGTCCTCTCTCTCTCTCTCTCTCTCTCTCTCTCTCTCTCTCTCCATCTCCATTAATATGTAACATTCCTATACCAAAGACATAGGTTAAAAATAATAATCCTTATGAGAATGACTTTTTGTCATAGGCTACAGAAGCTATGACCTCTTTGTTGAGCATGGCCCCTCAGCAAGCCACCTTAGCTGATAATGGAGCTATCATTGATGCAAAAGATGTGAAGGTGAATTCTACTTTGCTTATATCTTTTGTCAGGTTCCTTTCTTCAGGCTTTCACATGTTCTCCAATCAGGCAATTGAAGCTTTCATTAGCTGAGTTCATGTTTATCTCTATACGCTGCTATGTGCAAGTTGAACTGGTGTTTAGATTTAATTCTTGGGAGCTGTTAGACGGTTTCAGCTTATGGATTGGTATTAGTGGATGTCTTCCTAATTTCTCAGGGATGACCACATGGATTTTATGGACACTTGAGATTACTTGGTTTCAGGAGGGATTTTATAGCCCTACAAATAGAACTTTCAGGTCAAGACTGATCAAATAGGGGCTTTGTTTTGGACGGAAAAAAAAGGGGCTTTGTATAGCCTTCTCTCTTCTTTGATAGTGGGTCGAATCAAACTGATTCTAAGCCACTGACTGCGACCAATTTGAAGTGAAACCGGCATTTGACGTAGTCAAGAATCAACTAAAATCGAAGGCATTTGTGCAGTTGGAATATCAAGTTGGTTTGCTGCATCTGATCTCAAGAGATCCCGGAGCTGCTCTGATAGAGACGAGAGGAAAAAAGAGGGTTTCAGAAAAGATGTTTTCAGAAGACAGGGTTCAGATCTAGAAGAATGTGCAATTCAGAGGGTTTGGATGAATATTCTTTATTATTCTTTATGCTTGACGCAGTACAGCTATTTATAGATGAAGTAAAATTGAAGTAAAGCTAATAGAACCTACTAGAAGTGACACCTGGAACCCATACACCTTTTACCCAGTGACTACTCTTTCTATTAAAATCTCATTACATATTATAATCCTTCAAAAATGCAGGTGGACGAGATATTCTGGAACTTCGTCGCACGACCTCCTCAGGCTGTGAGTCATCAAGCACCATCTCTCCCTCTTCCTGGGTCGTAACATTACCATCGGCAACCAAAGGAACCTTGTCCTCAAGGTTGAAGGCAGGAAAAATATCGCTCAAGGTAGAGTCGTCAACCCATGTTGCATCCTCCAAAGGTTTATCTTGCCATTGTACCAACGACTGAGAAACACGGTGCTGACCATGAAACAGCAAACGACGACGAAGAATTACCACAGGAACAGGGGCATCCGGAGGTAACAAAGAGAGACTAGGCAGCACCGTCGGCGGGTCGCCAACAAAAGATTTAAGTACCGAAATGTGAAAAACGGGGTGTATTTGAGCCCCATCCGGTAAAGAGAGTTTATACGCAACCTTGCCAACACGAGCGACAATTTGAAATGGCCCAAAAAATCGCTTCGCAAGCTTATGATTCAACCGCCTAGCAATGGAAGTTTGGCGATATGGCTGCAATTTAACCCACACCCAATCTCCAGTGGAAAACTCCAAATCAGTTCGGTGCTTATCGGCCTGAATTTTCATCCGTTCTTGAGCCCGAAGCAAACTCGCCCGAAGATGGTGAAGGATCTGATCACGAGTACGCAGGGTATGGCCAACCGCCTCATTCGCGGTGCTCCTAGAAACAAAACGAGTGATGGTTGGTGGTGGCTGCCCATACAGAGCTTCATAGGGAGACATCTGAATTGCAGAATGAAAACTGGTGTTATACCAGAGCTCTGCCCAACCCAAAAACTTCACCCACCGAGATGGTTCAATCTCCACAAAAGCTCGCAAATACATTTCCAAAGTGCGATTCACAACCTCCGTTTGGCCGTCGGTTTGAGGATGGTAAGCAGAGCTATGTGCCAGAGTAGTGCCTTGAAGGCGAAACAACTCTTTCCAAAAATTGCTAAGAAAGAGGGGATCACGATCGCTGAGACTTGTTCGAGGGACCCCATGAAGGCGAACAATTTCACTAGCAAATACCTCTGCAACTCGAGTGCTCGTAAAGTTCGCCGGATGCGCACAAAAATGGCTATACTTGGTCAAACGATCTACAACCACCAGAACAGCGGATTTGCCACCCGAAGAAGGAAGACCAGTCACAAAATCGATAGAAATTTCTTCCCATGTAGCTGCGGGAATAGGAAGGGGCTGTAACAAACCAGCGGGAGCGATTGTGAGAGGCTTAATTTGGTGGCAAATTGCACATTGAGCCACAAAACACTTAACATCTTGCTTCATCCTTTCCGGAAAAATTAGCAGCTAGACGTTTGTATGTGCGCAAAACACCGGAGTGACCTCCGACTAGCGTGGAATGAAATTCGTTCAAAAAACGAGTCTTGAGAACAGAATCAGGCGGCAACAATAAACGATCTCGGAAAAAAATCACACCATGACGGACCCGATAAGCTGGAAAGTCATGAGGAGAATTTAATATGTCTGCACTTAACTGCTGCATCTCTGGCGAAGAAGCCAACTCAGAACGGAGTTCATCCAAAAAATCAAATTGAGGTGTAGAAATCAAATATTGCTGCAAAGACAGCTCAGGCAGACGAGATAAGGAATCTGCAGCATTATTCTCCTTTCCAGGCAGATATTCAATATCAAAAGAATAGCCCAACAACTTTGTCAACCATTGATCTGGCTCCGGTCGAACAACCTGAAGCGTGAGCTCCCGAGGCTCTTTTGGTCGGTGCGTATGATGAATCGCCGCCCCAAAAGGTATTGTCTCCACTTTGCCACCGCCTGCGTGATGGCGAACATCTCCCTTACATAAGTGGAGGCGGTCTGCAACCTTGGAGAAAGCTTTCGACTATAGAAAGCAATTGGACGGCCTCCCTGAGAAAGAACAGCCCCAATTCCCCGTCCAGATGCATCTGTTTCAACAATAAAGGGTTGGTCAAAATTGGGAAGAGCTAAAACTGGGGGTTGGGCCAATACCTGGCGAAGGGCAATGAAGGCATGTTGGGCCAAGTCAGTCCATTCAAATTGCCCAGTGCGTAACAAATCCGTAAGTGGAGCCGCCAATTTTGCATACCCTTGAATAAAACGTCTATAATAACTCTTAAGCCCAAAAATCCTCTAACCTCTTTAACACATGTGGGTCGGGCCAAGACAAAACGGCATCCACCTTAGAAGAATCCACAGCCAACCCATGGGCTGACACGACATGTCCAAGATATTCCATAGATGGGCGCCCAAAGCTGCATTTACTACGCTTGGCATATAACTGGTGAACCCGCAGTGTCTGAAAGACCTGCTGTAAATGCGCCATATGATCCACCCAAGAAGCACTATAGACCAGCACATCATCAAAGAAAATCAAAACAAACCGGCGAAGAAATGGTCTAAACACCGAGTTCATCATAGACTGAAAAGTAGAAGGTGCATTCGAAAGGCCAAAAGGCATAACCAAGAATTCATAGTGTCCTTCATGGGTCCGAAAAGCCGTCTTGGGCACATCCTCAGGTCTAACCCGTATTTGATGATATCCAGCCCGTAAATCCAATTTGGAAAAAACTGTAGCCCCATATAATTCATCAAAAAGCTCATCAACAGTGGGTATAGGAAAACGATCCCGTATAGTAATAGCATTCAAAGCCCGGTAATCCACACAAAAACGCCAAGTTCCATCCTTCTTTTTAACCAATAAAACAGGAGAAGAGAAAGGACTATGACTAGGCCGAATGGTACCAGCATGCAACATTTTGATAACTTGTTTTTCCAATTCATTTTTTTGAAAATAAGGATAGCGATATGGCTTTACCGTAACTGGTTGGCTACCCTCTTGCAAATGAATCTGATGGTCATTCTCACGAACTGGAGGCAACCCTTGAGGCTCAGCAAAAATGTCCTCATACTCTTCCAATAATTGAAGCAATTCTGGAGTGTCAGAGTCTGGAACTTGGGAATGTAAAACATTAGCTTCAAGCAAAAAAATAATAACATGCAAATGGGCCTCCACTGTTTTTTTTTAATCCTTGATATTGTAAGGGCTCAGGATCGTGGGCCTTATTACCCTTCAAACATATGTGATCCATGCCTTTTCCAAAGGAAAGTAAGAGTTGGTTATAATCAAACAAGACTGGGCCCAATTGGGCCAACCATTGGACTCCCAAGATGAGGTCCGCTCCAACCAAAGGTAAGACATAAGCAGGGACTGTAGTAGTATATTGTTGAATTTGCAAGGGTAGATGTGGAATTTCACCCTCACTTTGCAAACGGGACCCACTACCAGCCATAACAGAAATATTAGGAGAGGCCATCACGGTTAAGCCCAACTGGCGTGCCACCTGTGATCGGAGAAAATTATGTGTCTAACCTCCGTCAACAAGAACTTGAAGCGGATGACCATGCACACGACCGGTAAATCGAAGAGTAGTAGCGCTAAGTTCTCCAATCAAGGAATGATAAGACGGGCCGGTGTGGTAACCTCTGTTCAACATCTTCCGAAAGTTCCATCCGTGGTGCGTCCGCCATTAAAGGCACACAAGGGGTCTCCTCATCATACTCCATCAGAAGGAGATGACGCTGTTTACAACGATGACCTGGTACATAACGTTCATCGCAATTAAAACACAATCCGCGTTCACGCCGTTGCTGCATTTCGGCAGGCGATAATTTCTTAATCGGAAGAGAAGGCGGCGGTAACGCCAATAATGGTGCCTTCAGTGGCAACACAGGTGTGGTAGGCGTTGGTAGCAGAGGTGGTCGCATAGAAAGCGGAGGTGCACGTAGCCACGGTCGCCGACTGTCAGCAAGTTTAGCCTCTTGCAAACGAGCCAAACCAACAGCTTGTGACATGTCGGAAGGGCGGAATGCCATAACTTCGCAGCGGATATCAGAGCGTAGTCCAGAAACAAAACAACTGACTAAAAATGATGGAGGAATTCCTGTTGTTCGATTAGCTAAAGCCTCAAATTGACTCTGATAATCAGCAACTGTCGAAGTTTGCACTAATTTAAACAAGGAAGCTTGAGCATCATCGTAATCGGAAGGACCGAAACGTGTTTGCAAGGCTTGAATAAACACCATCCAAGAGGTGAATAATTTCGCTCGATACTGCCATTGAAACCACTGTAGAGCTATGCCATCCATATGAAACGAAGCAATTAACAATCGTTGATCATCTGGCGTTCCATGGAAATCAAAAAACCTCTCTGCTTTAAAAATCCAGCCAACAGGATCGGATCCAGCGAAGCGAGGAAACTCGAGACGAATTGTGCGAGTCTGGATCGTATTCGATGCAGTCGGCAACAACGACGACACAGGAGAACCACTAGTGCGATCGCGTGACTCTGATGCCGTAGAGTTCAACCTCAAGATTTGCTCCAATCGGCCATCCAACAACGTCAATCGAGTCACCACCTCTGTTAGAGTGTGGCGCTGTTCGTCCAAAGCCGAGCGGTGATCCGTCAAAGAGATCTGGATCGATTCGAGACGATCACCATGCGTTGCTACAGTTGTATTCAAAGCTTTAACCGATTCATCAACATGCTTGAATCGAGTTCCATCTGCCATGGCAGGTCGGACCAATGATAGAGACGAGAGGAAAAAAGAGGGTTTCAGAAAAGATGTTTTCAGAAGACAGGGTTCAGATCTAGAAGAATGTGCAATTCAGAGGGTTTGGATGAATATTCTTTATTATTCTTTATGCTTGACGCAGTACAGCTATTTATAGCTGAAGTAAAATTGAAGTAAAGCTAATAGAACCTACTAGAAGTGACACCTGGAACCCATACACCTTTTACCCAGTGACTACTCTTTCTATTAAAATCTCATTACATATTATAATCCTTCAAAAATGCAGGTGGACGAGATATTCTGGAACTTCGTCGCACGACCTCCTCAGGCTGTGAGTCATCAAGCACCATCTCTCCCTCTTCCTGGGTCGTAACATGCTCTCTTGGGGTTGAGAGGCAGACTTGATAAGTAGACAGGAGTTGAGGAATTGGCATTGATAGAGCTATACAAAGCCCCTTACACAATTTGGTTATATAATGGTTCAGATCATCATCAATTTTTTCGTGTTTAAACCTTCTACTACCAAGTAGCAGGATATTTAATAAGTCCCTCAAATGTTAGCTGGGTATATCTTTCCAATCTGATTGCAGCATGTGTTTGTTTCTTATCAAGTGAAGAAATCATCTGGCTGTCCTCAATGAATGTTAAATTGTATTCTAAATGCTGCTCCTTACTATGTAGATGGTTAGCTCGTGGACCCGCACTCCTGTGTTAAGTTTTGGTACTGAAGAGAAAGAGTGGCTGCTTAGCCTTGCAGAGAGAGTGAAGACAAGATCTAGCTGTTGATGCTTATGCCGCCTTGAAATGTGATTGGATTATTCCTTTTTGTGCCATTTTTCTTCTTCTCTTATTGGTGTTTAGATTAACATGTAACATCAAGTAGAGTACTATATGTAGTTTTTGTTGACTTGATTAATATGTATTGTATTTATTTTTCTTAAATTGTGTTCTTTGAATACTGTTAGCTTTTTTGAATTTTCTTTGTATTCATGTATTTGTACGGTCTTTTAGGAATAAATGTAATATAATAGAAAATATAGGGGTTTTTTTTTAAAAAAAAAAATTAACGTAATTGGTGGCGGTAAAAAAAACCGCCACTAATGGATAGAAAATCACAAGGGAATTTATATAGAATTCGAACATAATTAGTGGCGGTGTTTATACAACTGCCACTAAATAAGCAAATAAATTGTGTCGGTTTCCTAACTTACCGTCACTAACTATGTATTAATGGTGGCAGTTTTAGGGATAACCATCACTAATTATTGATTGTTGTGTTTTTTTTTTTTGTCCAACCCAAAAAATATTTTTTTTTGGTGGTTTTTTTTTAATAACCCACAAAAAAAAAAAAAAATTTTTTGTTGTTTCGGTTCACTAATTTTTTGTGGTGGGTGTTGGGGTAAGGCCGTCACTTATTTTTTTTTTTTTGGGGGTGTTTTTTTTCCCCCCCCCCAAAAATTTTTTTTTTTGTGGGGGGTAAAAAAAAGCGCCCCAAAGTGGGCTTTTTTTCTTTTTTTAGATTTTCAATTAGGGGCTTTGGGTTGAAAGGTTAAGACTTCATGGTTCTTATAGACCTAATTCATTGAAATTCCATCCAGTAAAACGGAAGAATTATAAATCTCCAAAATAATACATAGGAATATCGCAAATAGAGCCATTGCGACACCCATCAAAGGGGCTGTTCCCCACCCAGGAGCTACTTTACCATATTCTGAATTCAATGGTTTCAATAACCCCCCAAACCTGTTTGCCTTGGGCGAGCTTTAGAACTACCCTCAACGCTTTGTGTAGTCATAAATCCTATTGCATTGGTTGAGATCTGTTGACTTTGTATACCATTCCGTTGTAAATAAACGATCTTATCGTAGATCCATTGTAGTCTGTCTTGAAATTATATAATAATGGAAACAGCAACCCTAGTCGCCATCTCTATATCTGGTTCACTTGTAAGTTTTACCGGGTACGCCTTATATACCGCTTTTGGGCAACCCTCTCAACAACTAAGAGACCCATTCGAGGAACACGGGGACTAATTGAAGTAATGAGCCCCCAACATGGAGGGCTCTTTGCTTCAATTGAGATACTCAAAAATCATTTCATTTTTTAGTCGGAACTTTAGGCGGTTCTCGAAAAAAGATAGCGAAAAATATTATCCCTAGAGTCGAGACTAAGAGGAATGTATAAACCAATGCTTCCATAGATTCGATCGTGGTTTACAATTATAGCTTCCACACCTGTTCATTTGGGGTCATATCATCTCCCAGATAAAGAAAGGGCGGTGATTCAAATCAAGATTTTTCTGGTACCCCATCTTAAAATCACAAAAATCAAACAAAGATACCAGAGCAATGCCATATCAGATTGTTTGTCTCCTTGTAGTTGGATCTCCAAGTTTTTGGAATGCTCCAAATTCTACTTGAGCATCCAAATCTGGGTCAATCCCAGCAAAAACGTCTCTGAACAAGGTTCTAGCACCATGCCAAATGTGTCCGAAAAAGAAGAGCAAAGCAAAAGAAACATGCCCAAAAGTAAACCAACCCCTTGGACTGCTACGAAAAACACCATCGGATTTCAAAGTAGCACGATCTAATTCAAAAATTTCGCCCAATTGAGCGCGTCTAGCATATTTTTTCACAGTAGCAGGATCACTATAACTGACTCCATTGAGTTCGCCACCATAGAACTCAACAGTTACACCTACTTGTTCGACACTATACTTCGATTCTGCCCTTCTAAAAGGAACATCGGCTCTCACAATTCCATCTCCGTCTACCAAAACTACGGGAAATGTTTCAAAAAAAGTAGGCATACGGCGTACAAAAAGCTCACGTCCTTCTTTATCTCTAAAGACGGGATGTCCTAACCATCCAACAGCTATTCCATCCCCGTTGTCCATTGAGCCCGCTCTGAATAATCCCCCTTTTGCTGGATTATTGCCGATGTAATCATAAAAGGCTAATTTTTCGGGAATTTTAGACCAAGCTTCTGATAAACTTTGGTTTTCGGCTAGTCCGGTGCCAACTCTTCGATATATTTCTTGCTGGAAATATCCTTGATCCCATTGATAACGAGTGGGCCCAAATAATTCAATGGGGGTAGTTGCTGAACCATACCACATAGTTCCAGCAACAACAAAGGCTGCAAAAAAGACAGCAGCGATACTACTGGAAAGTACAGTTTCAATATTGCCCATACGTAATCCTTTGTATAGACGTTGGGGCGGTCGGACACTAAGATGAAATAGGCCGGCTAATATACCCAATGTCCCTGCTGCAATATGATGAGAGGCTATCCCTCCCGGAACAAAAGGATCAAAACCTTCCACGCCCCACGCCGGATTTACAGGTTGTACTTTTCCGGTTAGTCCATAAGGATCGGACACCCATATTCCTGGACCATACAAGCCTGTTACATGAAATGCGCCAAACCCGAAGCAAGCCACCCCTGAAAGAAATAAATGAATTCCAAAGATCTTGGGCAAATCCAAAGAGGGTTTTCCTGTACGCTCATCACAGAATATTTCTAGATCCCAATACACCCAATGCCAGATAGCTGCCAAGAAGCACAAGCCAGAAAATACAATATGTGCCCCCGCCACGCCTTCGTAACTCCAAATACCCGGATTCGTTATAGTCCCCCCCTGTGATACTCCAACCCCCCCATGAATTGGTTATTCCTAACCGAGTCATGAAAGGTATAACGAACATACCTTGTCTCCACATTGGATCAAGAACGGGATCAGAGGGATCAAAAACCGCTAATTCGTATAGAGCCATCGAACCGGCCCAACCAGAAACTAGAGCTGTATGCATTATATGAACAGAAAGCAAGCGGCCGGGATCATTCAATACGACGGTATGAACACGATACCAAGGCAAACCCATGGAAATACCCCTTTATGAAATAAAATAGACACTATGTAACTTTATCACATTGATCACATTGGAAAAGACTATGCTATGAACCTCCCTTTTCACTGAATTATTTTGGAGCAAGGGGGAATATTTATCCCATTCCGTTAGTTATAATGGAACGTGTAGGAACAAAGAGAAGCAGATCTATTCTATATCCGATAAGTACCAATACGCAATGGGGTTGGTTGGCCCCTTTTCTATGAGCGAATGGTAGATACTTGCTCATCATTCAAATAACCTATTTACAATAATTTCCTTCCCTCATTCTGTCTTCCTCTACGAACTTTGCAATCTATGGATAAAATCCGCTAAACGGCAATATTATGAAGACAATACATTCTTACGTTTCCACATCAAAGTGAAGTATAACACTTAACCCCCTTTTCTTTCATTTAATGCCTATTGGTGTTCCAAAAGTCCCTTTTCGTAGCCCCGGAGAGGAAGATGCAATTTGCAATGGGTTGACGTATAGTGCGACTTGTCAGACATATTGGGTCATATGGGATTACCCCGTTCTCTCCCCCGATCGAGATATCCTCTGTTTCGCCCAATAAAACAATACAGATTGATTGAACCATCCAAATTTGGAGCGTGAAGTAAAATTTTTAAGTAGATCCGTTTTGGGGGATAATATTATTATTATCCATTAGAATAATTTATGGTTGGACCAATAAAATGAAATTTCCAGGCTCCGTTCAAAAAATACCCAATTGGTAATATATGTACGATTACCATAAGTGATTCCTATTTATAAATCTCAAACTGCCAATTAATCGAGTAATATAATGACTACATCGAATATTTGGCGAAAGACATGAAATGATTTGAAATAGAAAAAAGGAAATCGTAGCAAAAAGAAGTGGTATTGGGATCATTTGTCCTATATGTGCAAATAAAAATCGGGCAGACCTTTACCCGGAGTAGAGCATAAACCTAAAATACTTGAAGAGGCCCATTCAGGAACAAGAAAATTACATCGTGATTGGGATTGGATCTCGATGAAACAATACATCAATGAGAGGTTAGTTCGATAAGTTTAGTGAATTCTTTTTTCTATTTTATATTATTTTATAATATAGGGAGCCAAAACTTATCTTTCTTGAAAAATGGAAGAAAAAGCCCTTTCATTAGGAGTTAAAAAACCTGCTATGAAAAAAAAAGAGGGCTAGGATCGACACATTGATTTTTTTCGCAATTTTTTTTGAACCGTATGCATCCAAAGGTGCATGTACGGTTCCTAAAGGATACTATGTTTGTCCTAATCAACCGACTTCATCGCGAAAGATTACTTTTTTTAGGACAAGAGATTGATAGCGAGATCTCGAATCAACTTATTGGTCTCATGGTATATCTCAGTATAGAAGATGATACTAGAGATCTGTATTTGTTTATAAACTCTCCCGGCGGATGGGTAATACCCGGAATAGCTATTTATGATACTATGCAATTTGTGCCACCAGATGTGCATACAATATGCATGGGATTAGCCGCTTCAATGGGATCTTTTATCCTGGTCGGAGGAGAAATTACCAAACGTATAACATTCCCTCACGCTTTGCGCCAATGAGTTTTTAATTTGTATTTGAGAAAAAAAAAGAAGACTATGCCTTCGCCATATGGAATAATTAAGTAATAATAGCATGGCACTTCGAGTTCGATAGAAGCAAACCTTTATTGTTTTTTCATAACATGAGATTATGTATCGAGAGAGTAGTATGAGACAAAGGTAATTTCCGATTTGATCGTATCTATCGGGGATCCATTTCAGCGTCACAAACTTTTTTCTTTTTTGTTTTCACACCAGAAGTCTCTTTCCAATATTTATGTTATGAAAGAGTACGAAAAAAAAAAAGGATCATTTTTTCGTTAATTGTTCAAACCAGAAAGAAACTTTGGGATTGCTAAATCACAGACGAAATAAATCTATAAAGCAACGGAACCATCATAGTATTTTTTGAACTCCTCTCTCTGAAAAGAAGGGTGGTAAATGGAAGGGATCATCTAGCGATCGGGATTTGAGAGATCCGATCTCTCTTTCTTCGATAGAAGGGAAAAGTCACCTCCATTCTAGAGCCGTATGCAATGCGCAAAAAATGCCTGTACGGTTGTTCAATTCTATCTTTTTTTCTTCTTGGTATTCTTTATCTCTTCCCTTCCCCCCATGATGGGAGATAGAAAAACTTTTCATTATGTTATATCATCAGGGTAATGATACACCAACCTGCTAGTTCTTTTTATGAGGCACAAACAGGAGAATTTGTCCTGGAAGCAGAAGAGCTACTTAAACTCCGTGAAACCCTCACAAGGGTTTATGTACAAAGAACGGGAAAGCCCTTATGGGTTGTATCCGAAGACATGGAAAGGGATGTTTTTATGTCAGCAACAGAAGCCCAAGCTCATGGAATTGTTGATCTTGTCGCGGTCGAAAATAGCAGTGATTTCACGTAAACCCGCTATTCCATTTAGAACCATAACATAGTTCAAATGAACCGAACCTTGCTTTGATATTTTATCTTCTTACCGGAGTAAAGTAAAATATTATAGGAAATGGGAGTAATTCATAATCATCCGGTTAGGATCGATCTAAACCAGCCCCATTCGGTATACGATTCAGCATGCCAACTATTAAACAACTTATTAGAAACACAAGACAGCCCATCAGAAATGTCACGAAATCCCCTGCGCTTCGGGGATGTCCTCAGCGCCGAGGAACCTGTACTAGGGTGTATGTGTGACTCGTTCAAATTAGGATAGAGCCCCTATTCACTATCTAAAACTAAAAGTCAAAGGCAAAAGATCTATCATATACCTCTATTCGGTATGAAATTTATGGTTTCCATTGGTGCAAATCCAATCACCTCCATTTGAGATGAGAAGCAATTCCCCATTGGTAGCAAATGCTTATCCATTAAGCGGGGAAATTCTATTTAAGATTAAGAAGCAGAAGAAGTATGCTCCTACTCTTGC